>NW_025141866.1:0-1252 GCF_004010195.1 Chiloscyllium plagiosum | reverse complement strand
ATGCCTCTTACATGTTGCAATTGTACCAGCCTCTACCACTTCCTCTGGCAGCTCATTCCATACTCGTGCCATCATCTGTGTGAAAAACTTGCCCCTTAGATCTCTTTTATATCTTTCCCCTCTCACCATAAACCTATGCCCTCTAGTTCTGGACTCCCTGACCCCAGGGAAAAGATTTTGTCTATTTATCCTATCCATGCCCCTCATAATTTTGTAAACCTCTATAAGGTCACCCCTCAGCCTCCGACACTCCAGGGAAAACAGCCTCAGCCTGTTCAGCCTCTCCCTATAGCTCAAATCCTTCAACCCTGGCAACATCCTTGTAGATCTTTTCTGAACCCTTTCAAGTTTCACAACGTCTTTCCGATAGGAAGGAGACCAGAATTGCACAGAATATCCCAACAGTGGCCTAACCAAGTCCAGTCTCCCCAATGTAGAGGAGACCCATCGGGAGCAACGGATACAGTAAATGACGTTTGGAAGTGCAGGTGAAACTTTGATGGATGTGGAAGGCTCTTTTGGGGCCTTGGACAGTGGTGAGGGGGGAGGTGTGGGCACAGGTTTTGCAATTCCTGCAGTTGCAGGGGAAGTTTCTGGGAAGGTATTAGGTACTTGGTCAGGTCCACACCCCCATACTTCCAGATTAGTTTGCATAGTAGACACAATGGTGAACCTGCCAATCTGTCACTCTCTTTGGAGCTGACTGCTGGATATTCAATTTGGCTTCAGTGTGGCAGGAAAAAAGTGCTATTTTTAACTAGTGTATTGTAAGTGGTAAAATCATAAAGTGGGTAAATCAATGATGCACGCCACTTCTTTCTGAGAACATAAACTTCAGTTCATAAAAAAAGTTCTAACTATTTTTAGATGTTTTGGGAATTAATAAATACCTGTCTGCCATAATGATCCCTCAACTATTAGATTGGTCAGGCTGTTAAACCAAAGTTAGTATGGATCCACCTGCCCCCAAGGAGAGGTTTACAAAATCATGAGCGGCATGGATAGGATAAATAGACAAAGTCTTTTCCCTGAGATGGGGGAGTCCAGAACTAGAGGGCATAGTTTTGGGGTGAGAGGGGAAAGATATAAAAGAGACCTAAGGGGCAACTCTTTCACACAGAGAGTGGTACGTGTATGGAATGAGCTGCCAGAGGAAGTGGAGGCTGGTACAATTGCAACATTTAAAAGGCATCTGAATGGTTTTATGAATAAGAGGGGTTTGGAGGGATATGGGCCGGGTGCTGGCAGGTGG
>NW_025141865.1:0-1252 GCF_004010195.1 Chiloscyllium plagiosum | reverse complement strand
AGCGATCCCCTCCCCCCATGAGTGGACACACCCAGCCCGTCAATTCTGTCCTGATGTTTACACATCTGCATTGCGGGTACCATCATAGTGCTGTGGGGATTTTTACATCTCCCTGAGAGAGACCTCAGAGTAAAAGCTCCATCTGAAAGTTGGACCTCTGTTGTGGAGAATCCCATGAGCTCTGGCCTGGGCTGAGTTTCTGGAGAAGGACCATTAACTGGTCAATGTGTGCAGAGCTCCTGCTGACACCACACAGTCTCCAGATACAGGTTCTGAGCTCAGAAATACCTTCTAGACCAGTGTATTCTCACCGTTGTTTGACCATGGCCCACCCCTAGGAGCTCTTTTAGAGTTCCAGGGCCCCCCTTTCAAACAGGGATACAACACAAACAGATAGACAGAAAATCACTTATTATTGAACACTAAATAAACTTGAACATTCTGACATACTGGACAAAACTTTAAAAAGACTATGAAATTAAACATCTCTCAGGCCTAATGCGATCCTTGAGCTTGGCGCTTTTCTGCCCGTTTCATGATGTCAGGCTCCAGATTAGACAATGGCAATCCTCTTGTTTCGATATCAATTCTGCTCCTGGAGTTTGTCGAGGGAAGTACCTTCCAGAATCCGCTTTCAGCCAAACACGTTGAGGGAAACGAGTGACTCCAATGAAGGTTGCTGCTTTGGTATTTCATTGGTTCAGTTACCATGGTGCCCACAAAGCCCTTGGGGCTCCCCTTCTCACAGTTTTCAGTCTGTGGCCCCCTTCAAATGTACCAGGGCCCCACAAGGCCCCTATTAGAATGGCTGTACTCAATTAGCCTCGTGTGTGTGGACCCGCTGCAGACTGAGCTACCTTAACTCCATACATAGCAGTTAGCAAGAAATAAATGAAAACAGAGATTTCTCTTCACGCCAGGAATGTGGGCATTGCTGGCTGGGACACCATATACTACCTGTCTCTAGTTGCCCCTTGGGAAGGTGGTGGTGAGTTGTAGTCCATGTGCGGCACCCTAGGGAGGGTGTTCCAGGATGTTGACCTGGAACGCTGATATATTTCCCAGTCAGGACAGAGAGTTATTTGGAGGGTAACTTGTAGGGGGTGGTGTTCCCAAGTATCTGCTGCCCTTATCCTTTGAGATGGAAGTGGTCGTGGGTTTGAAAAGTGCTGTCTGAGGATCTTTGATGAATTTCTGCAGTGTATCTTGTAGATAGTACACACCGCTGCTGCTGCCGAGCGTCAGTGGTGGA
>NW_025141864.1:0-1252 GCF_004010195.1 Chiloscyllium plagiosum | reverse complement strand
TTACTCTCGTTATCAGTATCCTATGTGGGGTTTTGTCAAAGGCCTTGCTGAAAAAAAATATGATCAACCTTCTCCAAAAAAAATCAATAAATTTTGTTCAGCATGACTCCCCTCTCACTTACCAAGTTACCCTTGATACCATGAGATTTTACTCTCGTTATCAGTATCCTATGTGGGGTTTGTCAAAGGCCTTGCTGAAAAAAAAATGATCAACCTTCTCCAAAAAAAATCAATAAATTTTGTTCAGCATGACTCCCCTCTGATGACTATCCCTCTCTAAATGAAGATCCATTTTCTCCCACCCTATTTTCCCCAATAGTTTCACTGACACTGGTCTGATACTCACTGATCTATAGTTCCCTTGTCTACCTGCACCAACTGTTCCTGTAAAAGGTGTTCTGCGTTCCTCTGGCCCCTGCCCTGTGACCAGGATTTACTTAAACTTTCGGGTCAGGGCCTTGCTCCGACAGCAATTTGTGATGCAACACAGCCAGACCTGTGGACTTGTCCAATTTTATTCCAGCCAAAACTATCAATCCTTGCTCGTATTTCATATCAATCTGCCCACGAGTTTCCCATTCGATCTTCTTGAGCTATGCCTCCTCCTTCTCCTGCGTAAAACAGAAGTGAATCTCTTATGTCACAATCTATCAATGTTCTCCAGCTTCGCACACTGATTATCCTCTTGGTTTCTAATGGGCTCTAATTATTCCCTGGTTATTAGTTCCTACTTGAAGTCCTTGTGGAATACTTTAGGGTGCTCATTAATCCTGCTGGCACTTTTCAATACCCCTATGTTCTTTGTTCCCCTCTGTGTGAATTTTGTAAAGCTTCATTTCGATCACCTCTCGGTCTCTGAAAATCTACAGAATACAGGCGGAGTTCCCTCATCGGACAATCTTGCCAAACGAGGGGTTAATCTAGAGAATGTACATTCAGTATGTGTGATCAGTATGTTGTACTTAGATCAGAAAATCAAAACTGTACACAATACTCCAGGTACAGTCTCACCAACACGATGTGTCACTGGTGCAGAACTTCACTTCTATTCGGAGCGAATTACTACAGAAGCTGGGATCTGAACTGAACCAATGCTAGAAATCACAGCGAGTTAGACATCATCCGTGGAACGAGAGAGCACAGAGCTCTTCATTGCCTATAACCTGATTCCCTTCAAACAAAGGGAAACTTAACTTTACCTTCCTCCATTTGCATATGGTCTTACCAATACAATTTGCATTATTGTTTTAGG
>NW_025141863.1:0-1252 GCF_004010195.1 Chiloscyllium plagiosum | reverse complement strand
GGATAAATGGATAAAGTCTTTTTTCCTGGGGTCGGGGAGTCCAGAACTAAAGGTCATAGGTTTAGGGTGAGACACGAAAGTTATTGGGTGGCACGGTGGCACAGTGGTTAGCAATACTGCTTCAGAAAGCCAGAGACTGGGGTTCAATTCCAGCCTCAGGCTGCATGGACTGTATGTGTGGAGTTTGCATATTCTCCCCATATCTCTGTGGGTTTCCTCCCACAATCCAAAATGTGCAGGTTAGGTGAATTGGTCATGCTAAATTGCCCGCAGTGTTAGATTAAGGAGTAAATGTAGGGGGATGGGTCTGGGTGGGTTGTGCTTCGGCGGGTCGGTGTGGACTTGTTTCCATACTTAAAGAAATCTAAACGTAAAAGAGACCTAAGGGGCAGCTTTTTCACACAGACGGTGGTACGTGTATGGAATGAGCTGCCAGAGGATGTGGTGGAGGCTGGTACAATTGCAGCATTTAAAAGGCATTTGGATGGTTATATGAATAGGAAGGTTTTGGAGGGTGATGGGCCGGGTGCAGGCAGGTGGGACGAGATTGGGTTGGGATGTCTGCTAGACATGGACGGATTGGACTGAAGGGTCTGTTTACATGCTTACATCTCTATGCCTCTATAACTCACACAGTGAGTTCATAAATGCAATTAGTGTGAATGGTATTTGGAGGAATACATGTAATTGGAAAGTTAAAGTTAGGTTGGTGTTTGTTTAAGGGAATCGGAATATAGAGGTAAAGACATCATGAAGCAGTTGCATAGAGTGTTGGCGAGAGTGTACCTGAGGGATTGAGTGCAGTGTTGATTACCTAATCTAAGAAAGATTACACTGATCACAGAGGACGTGCAATGGACATTCTCCAGATTACGTCCTGAGATGACAAGATTTTCTGATGGGGAGATTTGTCTTGCGAACTCTCTACTTTCAAAGCATGAGAGGTGATCACAGTGAAATTTCAAAAATCTATGATACATGTGATGAGGTGGAAATAAATAGGATGTATTTCTAGCTGTCTGCTCTATATTTAAGGCAAATAATGACAGGATGAGGGATATGCCATTTAAGACCGTAATAAGAAGGAAATTCTTCCCTCGGAGGGGACTGACTAACACAGGGGCATGGAAGCCTGCTGGCAGGGCAAGATTAAGGAGAATCCCCAGATATTCTTCACGTATATCAAGTGGAACAGAACAACCAGGGAACATGTAGGGCTTATTAATGACTTGCCAAGTTGCATCCCAACTCA
>NW_025141862.1:0-1252 GCF_004010195.1 Chiloscyllium plagiosum | reverse complement strand
CAGTGTGAGACCAGCTCTCTGACAATGTGGGAACGACACACTGACAGTGTGAGACCAGCTCTCTGGCAATGTGGGATATGCACACTAACAGTGTGAGACAAGCTCTCTGGCAATGTGGGATCTATACACTGACAGTGTAAGGGCAGGTCTCTGGCAATGTGGGATCTGCACACTGACAGTGTGAGACCAGCTCTCTGGCAATGTGGGATCTACACACTGACAGTGTGAGACCAGGTAACTGGCAATGTAGGATATGCACACTGACAGTGTGAGACCAGGAATCTGACAATGTGGGATCTGCACACTGACAGTGTTAGACCAGCTCTCTGGCAATGTGGGATCTGCACACTGACAGTGTGAGACCAGCTCTCTGGCAATGTGGGATCTGCACACTGACAGTGTGAGACCAGCTCTCTGGCAATGTGGGATCTGCACACTGACAGTGTGAGACCAGGTCTCTGGCAATGTGGGATCTACACACTTACAGTGTAAGGGCAGGTCACTGGCAATGTGGGATCTGCACACTGACAGTGTGAGACCAAGTCTCTGGCAATGTGGGATCTGCACACTGACAGTGTGAGACCAGCTCTCTGGCAATGTGGGATCTACACACTGACAGTGTGAGACCAGCTCTCTGGCAATGTGGGATATGCACACTGACAGTGTGAGAGCAGGTCTCTGGCAATGTAGGATCTACACACTGACAGTGTGAAACCAGCTCTCTGGCAATGTGGGATCCACACACTGACAGTGCAAGGGCAGGTCTCTGGCAATGTGGGATCTGCACACTGACAGTGTGAGACCAGCTCTCTGGCAATGTGGGATCTACACACTGACAGTGTGAGACCAGCTCTCTAGCAATGTGGGATCTGCACTCAGACAGTGTGAGACCAGGTCTCTGGCAATGTGGGATCTACACACTGACAGTGTGAGACCAGCTCTCTGGCAATGTGGGATCTACACACTGACAGTGTTAGACCAGCTCTCTGGCAATGTGGGATCTGCACACTGAGAGTGTGAGACCAGCTCTCTGGCAATTTGGGATATGCACACTGACAGTGTGAGACCAGCTCTCTGGCAATGTGGAATCTACACACTGACAGTGTGAGACGAGGTCTCTGACAATGTGGGATATGCACACTGACAGTGTACACTGACAGTGTGAGACGAGGTCTCTGACAATGTGGGATATGCACACTGACAGTGTGAGACCAGGCAACTGGCAATGTGGGATCTGCACACTGACAGTGTG
>NW_025141861.1:0-1252 GCF_004010195.1 Chiloscyllium plagiosum | reverse complement strand
ACAAGATGACAGCATCATCTGAGGAAAAAGACATTCACTGTCCACCCGATCTGAACGTCTGATCATCTTGTATGAATCTATTAAATCCCCTCTTAGCTTTCCTCTCTCCAATGAGAACAAACCCAACTTCGCAGCTTTTTCTCATAAGACCTTCCCTTCAGACTAGGCAACATCCTAGTAATTTTTTTTCTGCACCTTTTCCAATGCCTCCAAATACTTCCTGTATTGGGGCGACCAGAACTGCACACAATACTCCATGTGAGTTCGCACTAGCATTTTGTACAGTTGCAGCATGTCATCACTGCTCTGGAACTCAATTCCTCTACAAATAAAACCTAACACACCGTTTGCTTTCTTAACAGCACTACCCGTCGGAGTGGCAACTCTCGGGGATCTATGTACATGGACGCCAAAATCCCTCTGCACATCCACACCACCAAGGATCTTTCCATTGACCCAGTATTCTGCCTTCCTGTTATTCTTTCCAAAATCAATCACCTCACATTTATTTGCATTGAACTCCGTTTGCCGCTTATCAGCCTAATTCTGCAGTTTATCCAAACCCCCTCGCAATCTGCAACATTCTTCCACAATATCCAACACTCCATCGACTTTAGTGTCATCGGCAAACTTCTAAGCCATCACCTAAGCCTGCATCCAAGTCCATATCTGCACAAGAAAAAAACAAACTAAAATAGGAAAAACCTTTTGACTGTCCTGGACTGCACAAGAATGTCTTTGAATGTTGACAGACATGTCATGTTTCCTTGCTATTTGGAAAACTACAAGTAGTAAGTAAACCAGCACCTTGGATGCCCATTCTTGCTTTTGAGGAATCTTTCAAAAAAGACAAATTTGATTGTGCAGGAATCCTACCTAAAAGAAAAAAAAGGATTCATTGTTTGCTGACATTAACCGATGTGTCCACTGTATTTCCAGAGAATACTTAATTCTGCAATATAATTGCTAAAAGAATTGTTGGACTTTTACTCAAAGGTTTTACTCAGCATGGATCATCCACTGAGATGCAGTGAGATCAAAGTCAAATTGTACATCAGAATTACTCAATGAAATTTTGGCAGTTTAGGAATAATTCTAGATTAGTGGTGCTGGAAGAGCACAGCAGTTCAGGCAGCATCCAAGGAGCTTCGAAATCTACGTTTCAGGCAAAAGCCCTTCATCAGGAATACAGGCAGAGAGCCTGAAGCGTGGAGAGATAACTTATCTCTCCACACTTCAGGCTCTCTGCCTG
>NW_025141860.1:0-1252 GCF_004010195.1 Chiloscyllium plagiosum | reverse complement strand
GGGGAGGCTGATACAAGTACAACATTTAAGAGGTATTTGGACGGTATCTTCCACTAATGAACTGTTCCAATGTACAATCATCCCATAAGCTCGTCCCTTAGCAAAAAGATACACCCAAGGCCAGTCAGTAATTCATGCAGTTCTCCAATCCAGGGGTAAACATCATCAAGACAGATTTCAGCGAGAATAGCAACTTGGGATCATTTACTGAAGCATCCAACCATTCTCCCACCCCAGGCACCTGGTGGTTGTTACAGCTCAGAAAAACTGGAAAGCCTGGTCTGTGCGGGCTGACCATTGTTATCATTATTTATAAAGAAAAACCTAAAAGCCTCCTAAGTTATTTAACTCAGCGGTTTGCATTAGGCAGTTCGGCCTTTAAGATCTCTCTTTAAAGAAAATGAGCAAATAACCCTTTTGAAAGTGACAGCATTGTTAGAGATGTTCGGTACCTATTCCTTTCCAATAATACACCAAGGGCTTCCTCCTGTTACTGACCACACGATCAGCTCAAAGGCACAAACACAGAAGTCAGACGTTCAGTGGACAGGCGCAGATCAAGTTTAAAAAATGTGTGTCAAAGCTGCTGAAAACCCTATCCAATACAGAGCAGCACATGACACATACCGGGAAGTGAACAACAGGCCGACACACGACCCCCTCCTCCCGCTCCCCATCCATGGAGCACCACATAGGACACACCGGGAAGGGAAGAAAAGCCCAACACAACCATCCACTCCCGAACATGGAGCCCCACATGGGACACACCGGGAATTGAACAACAGCCAGACACACACTCCCCTGAACATGGAACACCACATGGGACACACCGGGAAGTGGACTGCAGCCCGACACACACTCTCCTGAACATGGAACACCACATGGATCACACCGGGAAGTGAACAACTGCCCGACACACACCACCCTCCCCCATCCATGGAGCACCACATGGGACACATCGGGAAGTGGACAGAAGCCTGACACACACCATTTCATTGTTTTGCGCTACACAATACCATCACACAATACTAGGAAGACAAAAACCAAGGCAAGGGAAAGATACAGAGGGACAGAGAGATTTACATTAAAGTCAGAAACAGACAGTTAATTAATCGAGAAAATGTTGTGAAAGTATATAGAAAAAGTCTGGGTGGTGGAACGAACGGTAGGATTGAACTCCTAGAGACCAAAATTCCAAGAATGATAATATTAAATAAAGTTTTTTTTTTCAGATCAGCTGAAATACTTTGTT
>NW_025141859.1:0-1252 GCF_004010195.1 Chiloscyllium plagiosum | reverse complement strand
AGCACGGTGCACTGTGGATTAGTTTGCTATTACAATGCTAGTATAATTCATCAGAAATTTGTAAGGATCCAGTTCATTCCTCCTAATCACAAAAACATCATTCACACCTTTCACTTCAATTATTCCTTCAAAGCATTACGATCTATTCAGCACTTGTCCCTGGGTTTCAGGTTCGACCTTAACATCTTCATATTTTTTATCCTCACCTTTAGGTCGCTGAAGTTATTTCCAGTCACTCTGGGAGACAGTAAATCAGTCGGGAAATTACCTAAGGAAACCCAATCATTTCCGTTTACAGTGTTGGGCATTTCCCATCTGCTGACTAGACAGGGTCTTCTCAATCAGCACTTTCTTTGTTCTTTCTACCTAAAACCTTCACCATTTCTTATTTTCACGTCAGGAGTTTTATTAATAACACGTTCCAAGAACCGGAGCAACATTCCAATGTCCTGAAGCCGTTTCCAATTTAAAATGAAAGTTTTGCTCCTTTCACACGGAAAGAGCTGTTACTAAGGAAGGAGTTTCCACGAGTTGTTTCCCATGGCTTGGCAGAAAGCCGCTAATTGAATCTGCAGTGGCCGCTTTCTGTTGGCATCGGGAGCTTGGAGAAAGTGGTGTCGTATTCTGCTGCGTGTAAACGTCTCACTCCCTGCGGACTTGGAGTGAATCATGGATGTGTTTTCGCGGTTACAATGTCGATACATGGTCGGTGTAAATACTTGTGCTGAAATATTTGAGGCTTTATGCCCTGGGTGGGCTCGAACCACCAACATTTCAGCCAACTGCGCTGACCGTTTGAGACACAGAAACTGGCAACGCAGATATCCAAAAGCAAAGTTATCGACGGGAAATGAGGATACGTCGGACAGCAGGAACTTGTGTTGCTTTCTGACGGTTGCTGATTTTATCACCGACAGGGTAAGCACACTGATGAGCTGAAAACACTCAAATTAAAAGGCATCCACACATGCGCAGTTCTCTCAAATACATCTCCACATAGTAACTTACTTACGATGATGGAATTTGAAGCCACGACTCGATAGAGACTGAAGCATAAAAGATCCAGCATATCAGGCCGCTCGACCACGCTACCTCACGAAAGCCAAGACTTAGATTTGTTATGACTAGCGTTTCAGCATCGATTCACTTCAGGCACTTAGACCTCGTAAATTTTGTAATGAACATGACGTAATTTAGGAAGAAAGACCAAATAAAATCTACAGACAAAGAACAGGCCCTTCATCCATTCAAG
>NW_025141858.1:0-1252 GCF_004010195.1 Chiloscyllium plagiosum | reverse complement strand
GACTCAGTGAGAGGATAGACATATTGTTGCCCCATGTCTAATGGTATTCTTTTCCAATAGTCCTGTATTCACAAGAACATCACCTCTCTCGCTATGGAGGGAGACACAGTTTGCAATGCAATCGAAGGATTAAAGGAATTCAAAAATGCGATACTAATAGACAGAAAGTACGAGAGGACTGCAACAGCACGGGTTGTCTGTCGGGGTGAGGATTTGCATCGACACAGTCACCACTACCAGAAGGAAGACCTCAGCAAGACACCCTCCAAGGCCAAGCAGAGACCTGCACTGGACAGCAGGTAGTCAGAGGCCAGGTGTCAAGGAGAGCTGAAGGCCTAAACACTACATCACTATCGTGTCTCCTTCCTTCCCTGACCAAAACTGTATGTAGAGGGGTAGAGAGACATGCTGTTGTAGCAGAGTAAGCAGTAAGTCTTTGATACGAGAAGCTTCGGACAGCTCCAGCTCAACAAAAAGTACAGGGAAAGTTCTTTTAACTTTATTGTTACAGCAGTCGAGATAGCAGTCCCACGTTCCTCTTGTGTGATGTGGGAGCTCACTGAGATTTCCACCGTCCCTGATGACTACACGTGTGGACTGTGCACCCAGCTTCAGCTCCTGGGAGACCGTGTTAGGGAGCTGGAGCTGGGCAGCACGGTGGCTCAGTATTTAGTACTGCTACGTCATAGCACCAGGGACCAGGGTTCAAATCCTGGCTCGGGCAACTGTCTGTGTGGAGTTTGCACATTCTGCCCGTGTCTGCATGGGATTCCTCTGGGTGATGCGGTTTCCTCCCACAATTCAAAGATGTGCAGGTGAGGTGCATTGGTCATGCTAAATTGCCCGTAGTGTAGGGGAGTGGGTCTGGGTGGGCTGCTCGTCTGTGCGGACTGTGCACTCAGGGTCATCCGAGATACTGAGAACTTCATAGATAAGTGCTTTAGTGTGGTGGCCACACCCAAGACACGCCCCTAGTTATGTTTCGTTAATGACTGTAATATTCCAGCCCAACGTTCATCGCCCTCAGTTCATTAGTTTTACTTGTCAGTCCTGTTGTATTTACATAAACATAATTTAATCCAACAGGCGTTCCTTGCTTCCTGTCATGTTCCAGGCAGAGATTGGCTGTGCGACCACCAGGAATGGCAAAGGGAGTAGGCAGAGAGTGCAGAAATCCCTGTGGCCATTCCCCTCGATAACAAGTAGACCATTTTGGATCCTTGGGGGCGATGTCCGTTCAGGGTAAAGCAGC
>NW_025141857.1:225-1252 GCF_004010195.1 Chiloscyllium plagiosum | reverse complement strand
CAAACTTGCAGATGTTACAGAGAGAGGAAATCAAGTCTCGAGATCTTACTGAGATAGGAATGTAAGGTCGGGGATGTTACAGAGATATGAAAGCAAGGCTGGAGATGTTACAGAGAGTGGGAAGCAAGGCTGGAGATGGTACAGGGAGAGGAAAGCAATGATGGACATGTTACAGAGATTGGAAAGCAAGCCGGAGATGTTACAGAGATAGGAATGCAAGGCCGGAGATGTTACAGAGACATGAAAGCAAGGCCGGAGATGTTACAGAGATATGAAAGCAAGGCTGGAGATGTTACAGAGAGAGGAAAGCAAGGTTGCAGCTGTTACAGAGAGAGGAATGCAAGGCTGGAGATGATACAGAGAGAGGAAAGCAAGGCCAGAGGTGTTACAGAGATAGTAAAGCAAGTTTGCAGATGTTACAGAGAGGGGAAAGCAAGCCTGGAGATGTTACAGAGGGAGGAAAGCATGGCTGGAGATGTTTCAGAGAATGGAAAGCAGCGCAGGAGATGTTAAAGAGATAGGAATGCAAGGCTGGAGATGTTACAGAGATAGCAAAGCAAGTTTGCGGATCTCACAGAGAGAGAAAAGCAAGGCTGGAGATGTTACAGAGAGTGGAAAGCAAGGCTGGAGATGTTACAGGGATAGGAAAGCAATGCTGGACATGTTACAGAGAGTGGAAAGCAAGGCTGGAGATGTTACAGCGAGAGGAACGCAAAGCTGGAGATGTTGCAGAGAGATGAATGCAAGGCTAGAGATGATACAGAGATAGGAAAGCAAGGCCGGAGATGTTACAGAGATAGTAAAGCATGTTTGCAGATGTTACAGAGAGAGGAAAGCACGGCAACAGATGTTACAGAGATAGGAAAGCAAGGCCGGAGATGTATCAGAGAGTGGAAAGCATGGCCGGAGATGTTACAGAGGTATGAAAGCAAGTTTGCAGATGTTACAGATAGGGGAAAGCAAGGGCGGAGATGTTACAGATATAGGAAAGCAAACTTGCAGATGTTACAGAGAGAGGAAAGCAAGG
>NW_025141857.1:0-205 GCF_004010195.1 Chiloscyllium plagiosum | reverse complement strand
GGCTGGAGATGTTACAGAGATATGAAAGCAAGGCTGGAGATGTTTCAGAGAGGGGAAAGCAAGGCTTGAGATGTTACAGAGATAGGAATGCAAGATAGGAATCCATCGTCAGACCACACAAAACGACGGTTGGAGGAAGAACGCCTCATCTTCCGCCGAGGAACCCTCCAATCACAAGGGATGAAATCGGATTTCACCAGTTTCC
>NW_025141856.1:0-1252 GCF_004010195.1 Chiloscyllium plagiosum | reverse complement strand
TTAAGCAAGGCATTTTATAAGGTTCCCCATGTTCACCTCAGTTATTTAGGCAGGAGATTGGGATACAGGGAGATTTGGCTGCCTGGATTCAAAATTGGTTGACTGACAGAAAGCAGAGAGTAGTTGTAGTTGGAAAGTATTCTGCCTGGAGGTCAGTGGTGAATGGTGTGCTCCAGGGCTCCGTTGTTGGGCCTAAGCTCTTTGTAGTTTTTACAAATGAATTGTATGAGGATTTTTAGTGATTAGTTAGTAAATTTACCGATGACACAAAGGTTGGAGGTTCCATTGATAGTATCAAAGGCTTTTGCAAACTGCAGCTCGACATCGACAGGATGCAAAGCTGGGCTGTGAAATGGCTTATGGCATTCAATCTGGAAAAATGCGAAGTGATGCATTTTGGAAAGTCGAACTTGAATGCTGAATGCAGAATTAAAGGCAGGATTCTTGCCAGTGTGGAGGAACAAAGAAATCTTGGTGTTCAAGTGCATAGATCCATTAAAGTTGCCACCCGAGTGTATCGCATTGTTAAGAAAGCATATATTGTGCCTGTTATTAATGGGGGGTCGAATTTAAGAACTGAGAGGTTTGCAACAGCTCTACAAGAGCCTCGTGAGACCACACTTGTGACCAGTTCTGGTCGCCCTATTACGGGAAACATATGGAGGCTTTCGAGAAGGTGTAAAGAAGGTCTACCAGGATGCTACCTGAACTGGAGGGCTTGTCTTACGAAGAGACATCGACTGAGCTCGGCGTTTTCTCTCTCGAGAGAAGGAGGAAGAGAGGGGACATGATCGACATATACAAGTAAATGAGATTAAAAATCACACAACACCAGGTTATAGTCCAATAGTCTTATTTAGAAGCACAAGCTTCCGGAGCGCTGCTCCTTCATCAGGTGATTGTGGAGAAGTATCAGCGCTCAGAAAACTGGTGCTTCTAACTAAACATGCTGGACCATAACCTGGTGTTGAGTGATTTTTAACTATGTACACTTCAGTGCAATACTGACGTCTCCAAATAAAGGTAATGAAAGCCATGAATTGAGTCAATAGCCAGATACACCCACCCCTCCCCCGCAGGATTGACTGGCACAAGGATATCAGGAGGAAGGTAAAGAAGAAATGTCAGAGGTAGGCTCTTTACGCAGAGTTGTTAATGCATGAAATGCGTTGCCAGTGCTTTTGATGGGAGCAGAGTCATTAGGGGCATTTAAGCGACCGCATTGCATGCTCATTTACGGCAGTGAATTGAG
>NW_025141855.1:0-1252 GCF_004010195.1 Chiloscyllium plagiosum | reverse complement strand
TATTAGTGATAATGAGTTTCGGAACCATGAGGTTCCGGAAGTGTACGGAACTCTGGTGCAGCTGCACTTGCAGGTATTGTGCACAGTTCTGGTCACCACCTTATAGGATTGGTGTGGAAACCTTGTTAGGTATCAGAGGAGATTTACCAGATGTTGCCTGATGTGCAGGAAAGGTGTAAGATGAAACGCTGAGGGACTTGAGGCTGTTTACGTTCGGTTAAAGAAGGTTGAGAGATCACTTAATTGGAACGTATAGGATAATCAGACGTGTCAATCGGCTGGAAAATGAGAGCCTTTTTCCTCGAATGGCGATGGTTATAACGAGTGGGTATAGCTTTAAGTTGAGGCTTGATAGATATTGGACAGATGTCAGAGGTAGTTTCTTTACTCAGAGTGTACTCGGTGCGTGGAATGGTGTGCCTGCAACAGGAGGAGATTGGCCCAGTTTAAGATTATTTAAATGGTCGTTGGATAGACAGGGATAAAAATGGAATAGTGTAGTTTAAATGGACTTCAGATTAGTTTCTCAGGACGCCGCAGCATCGAGGGTCGAGGGTACTGCGCTGTAATGGTCTAAGTTCTATGTTCAATATTCAAACATAAGAAATATAAGGAGCAGAAGTAGGCGACCTGACTCCTCGAGCCTGCTTCATCATTCATTAACATTGTGGGTGATCATTTTGATGCTCAACTCAACTTCCCCGCCCATTCGCAAAAAACATGAATTTCTGCACTGTTCGAATATCAATCTAGCTTTGCCTTTAAAACATGAAATATGGTTGACGTAATTGCTTCAGGTGACAGGGAAATTTGCAGATTCACAACCATTTGGGTAATGAATCAATTCTTTAACTGAGTCGTAAATCTGCTTCCCGAAACGTAGAATTTCTGTCACTCCGTTTCAATTTGACCTACATGTGGAAATAACTTCCCTGCTTCGATCTTAACTATTCCCTTCATAACTTTACTTGTGGCGAGAAGACCGCTCCCATTTTTTTCTAAATTCCAATATGTATCGGCTCAGCTACTCAGTCTGGTCCTCAAAAGGCAAAGCACTCTCGAATCAATTTATGGAACCTCTCTGCGTCCCGTACAGTGCCATTACATTATTTCCCAAGTAAGAAGACGAACATTAGACATACGTTTCCAGGTGTGGCCTCATCTGCACGCGATGCAACTGCAGCAAAACCTACGAGTCTTGAAAATCCATCCATCTTGCATTTAAGGTTAATATACCATTTCTGTTCTTAGT
>NW_025141854.1:0-1252 GCF_004010195.1 Chiloscyllium plagiosum | reverse complement strand
TGAAACTGATCCTCACCCTCAATAATTTCTTCTGTGATTCGTCCCACTTCCTCGAGACGAATTGATTTTCTTGGGAGCAGATGCGGCAGTCAGAGGAATTGAGAATAAGGGATAGCGTTTTTACAGGAAGCCGGTGAGAGGAGGCGTAGTCTTGGTAGCTGTGGGAGTCAGTGGGTTTTTAATAAATGTATGTGTTGAGTTGGTCACCATTAATGAACATGGAGAGTTCCAGAAAGGTGAGGGACAGTCCGAGAATGTAAAGTTGAACTTGAGTTCGGGGTGGAAGGTATTTATGAAGCTGATGAACTGTTCATCCTCCTGTTGGGAGCACGAGGTAGCGCTGATGCAGTCATCACTGCAGTGGAGGGACAAGCAGGGAATGGTGTCAGTGCAGCTGCGCAAGTTGGACTGTTCCACGCATCCGATGAAAAGACAAGCACAGCTGGGGTCCATGCTGGGTCATGGCTAACAATTCCCGCCCTCTAAATCCACGCATCCTTTGAGGCAGCATAGTAGCTCAGTGGTTAGAACTACTGCCTCAAAGTACCAGGGACATTAGTTCGATTCTAGCCTCGTGCGACAGTCTGTATGGAGGTTATACATTCTTCCCGTGTCTGCATGGGTCTCCCCTGGGTGCACTAGTTTCCTCCCACTTTCCAAAGATGTGCAGGTCAAGTGAATTGGCCATGATAAATTGCCCATAGTATTAGGTGCATTAGTCAGAGAATTACGCGTCAGAGGGTCGACGTGCATTGTTGGGACAAATGGCCTGTTTCCACCATGTAGGGAATCTTATCTAATCAACCGCAGCAAGAACAGAGGCCCCTAGTTCTCATGTTTCACTATATCAAACTCCAGATACATTCCATGATCCTCCGCCATTTCCACCACTAAAAAACCCACTCCATACGCAGGGATATATTTACCTCCCAACCTGCATCTGCATTCCATCATAAACATTCTCTCTGTGACTTCCTTGTTAGGTCCACGTGACCCACCAAACCACCCTCCCCTCCTGGCACCTTCCCCTGCCACCACAAGAATTGCGAAACCTGCTCCCACATCTCAACTCTTACCTCCATACAAGACCCCAAATGAGCCTTTCACATCAATCAGATTGTCCTGTACTTTCACACGTCATCCACTGTATGCGTTGCTCTAGATGTGGTCTCCTCGACCCTGCAGATACTGGACGCCTCCATGCAGAATGCATTGGACCGCATCTCTGTGACACACGCACAAAATATCCCTA
>NW_025141853.1:0-1252 GCF_004010195.1 Chiloscyllium plagiosum | reverse complement strand
GAAGAAGTTATACCTGAAACGTTGCCTTCTCCACCTCCTGATGCTGCCTGATTTGCTGTGCTCTTCCAGCCTCCTGCTTGTCTACCATTTCCTTGCAGCAGTGCTGTCTGATTATATTTTAAAGTTACTGGCCAGTTATAACATGTTGAATGGCTTACCAGTTAGTCCCAAAAATCTCTCTCCTCTGCACCATATGACGAACCAAGCACTTGGCATTGCTATTCAATGAAAGCAAATGAAAAGTGGAGAAGAGTTTTTCGTTCCCTCTTTCACCCAATCCATTATTCACCAAACTCACTCTCTGTGAGATCACAGCTTTGAGCTCTGTCAATCTCTTGCTGTCCCTACATTGTAACTGCTTCGATAACACAGTGTAGAGGGTTAAAAATCACACAACACCAGGTTATAGTCCAACAGGTTTAATTGGAAGCAGACTAGCTTTCGGAGCGATGCTCCTTCATCAGGTGATTGACAATCACCAGATTGTCAATTCTGTATCCAGACAGCTATGTTCCCCTGAATCCCATTCCTCCTGACCTTCTGAATGAGCCTACCATGGGGAACCTTATCAAATGCCTTGCTGAAGTCCATATACACAACATCCACAGCTCATCAACTTTTCTAGTCACATCCTCAAAGAACTCGATAAGGTTTGTGAGGCGTGACCTGCCCCTCACAAAGCCGTGTTAACTGCATTTAATCAAGCCATGCTCTTCCAGATGGTCATAAATCCTATACCTCAGAATCCTTTCTTACACCTTGCAGACGACAGACGTGAGACTTACTGATCTGTAATTGCCGGGATTTCCCTATTTCCTTTCTTGAAGAGAGGAATTACATTTGCGTCTCTCCAGTCCTCAGATACGATTCCAGTGGAGAGCGAGAATGCAAAGATCTTCGCAAGTGGCGAAGCAATTGCATTTCTCGTTTCCCAAATCAGCCGAGGACAAATCTGGTCCCGGCCTGGCGACTTGTCAATCTTAATGTTTGACAAAGGTTTCAGCACATCAGCTTCCTCTATCTCTATCCATTTCAGCATGCACACCTGCTCTTCAAAGGTTTCATTCACGACAAAGTTCGTTTCTTTCGTAAAGGCAGAAGCAAAAAACTCATTTAGGGCTTCTCCTACCTCCTCAACTCCACACACAAGTTCCCTATGCTATCCCTGATCGGGCCTACTCTTTCTTTGACCATTCTCTTATTCCTCACATAAGTATAAAGTGTTCTCCCTAATCCGTTCTGCCAAGCCTTT
>NW_025141852.1:0-1252 GCF_004010195.1 Chiloscyllium plagiosum | reverse complement strand
CTAATTAGGGCATTGCCCTTAACAAATGGCTGTTATCTATTTTGTTTGAATTGAAACAGGTTTACTGCATGTACATGAGTTATTCATCAACAAAGAACAGGGCTCTGTATATTAAACTATGTATCTTCCAGTATGCTAAAGTATCTTCCACTGTGAATCCACTTGACAATCCTAACGTACATATAAACATACAAAACAGGAGCAAAAGTAGACCAATTAGCTCCTCAAATCTCTTTGTACCTATATGTGTCTGTGTGTGTGTATGCTGGTCTATATATGTGTGCATGCCAGGGAGTGTGTATTGTTATCTCTACATGTACAGATATCTGTGTGCATGTGTGCACCGCGATCTGTGTTTGTGCATACTTATCTGTGCGTGTGACGTTTGGTAACTATATATGTACAAGTGTGTGTGTGTGCGCATGTGCGTGTGCATGCGTGTGTGTGTGTGTGTGTGTAGCCATCTGTTACAATGTCTTTCCGAATATATTAGTAAGTGGAAATAACGAATGGTCCTCTTTAAGAGTGAAACTCTGACAGCAGGGGGCAGCATTCCAAGGACCGACATTTGGAGACCCGAAGGAAATCCATCATTTTAATGTTTGTTATCTCAGGGAATTTCATCCTGTTATGGTCAATGTTTCTGGTGTATTCTATGTGGAGACGCATGTATCAATTGGGGTATCAGCTGTGTTTTTCCACCACTTTTTATGAGGATTCATTCTCCAGCTCCTGAGTTCCTGAAAAAAACACGTGTATTCCAAGTTTGTGTCCAATTGGCAAGCCCACCCTAAATCCCATGTGAATCATCTCCAATCAGTCTACCATGTGGAACCTTGTCGAAGGCTTTACTTCAGTCCAAGTAAACAATATCTCCTGCTCTGTCTTCATCAATCTTTTTAATTACTTCCTCAAAAATTCAACCCAGTTTGTGAGACACACTTTCCCTTGCACAAAACCATGTTGACTATCTCCAATCATTCTGGATTAGAGAGGTACTGGAAAAGCACAGCAGATCAGGCAGCATCCGAGGAGCAGGAAAATCGATGTTTCGGGCAAAAGCCCTTTATCAGGTACTCATTCAAAGAAAGAGGCTGCACTTGTCAATTCAATGAGTAGAGCTAATCTCATTCATTCATTAAATGGCACAAGTTTCACGCATTGGCCCAATCAAACTGCACACGTTCACGACATGAACCAAACTGCCCGTCTTAATTCCATGAGTAGAGCTTCTCTCATTCATTCAATGTGT
>NW_025141851.1:0-1252 GCF_004010195.1 Chiloscyllium plagiosum | reverse complement strand
TCTAATGCTTCGTGCATTCATATATAATATTTTATTAATAATATGTTACTCCCCTCACCCTTCCTCTCAATCCCTATTTCACTTGACCTTACAGCATGATCCTTTTTTGAAATTTCTGCTTGATTTATTCCGTTGTCTTTCTTGACTTTTCTTGTTCTAACTTTCCCTTCAATTTCCTTCTTAAACAACCAGTTTGTCCCCTCCACCCCGCTATTTAGTTTAAACGTATCTGTGTTGCAGTAGCAAACCTGCCTGCCAGAATGCTGGTCCCTAATCTATTAAGGTGCAACCCGTCCCTCTTGTATAATTTATCCTTCCTGCTAAACATACCCCAGTGATCCAAGAATTTAAATCCTTGCTTCCTGCATCAGTTCCCCAGCCACATGTTCAAGTCCATTATCTCCCTGTTTCTGGCATCACCAGCCCGAGGAACTGGAAGCAAACCGGAGATAACCACCTTGGACGTCCTGCTTTTCAGCCTTCTTCCTAGTTCTCCGAAGTCCCGCTGTAGTGTGTTCCTTCTCTTCTTCCCGACATCATTTGTGCCGACATGTACCACCACCTCCGGCTCTTCACCTTCGTCCTTGAGGATTTCCTGCACTCTGTCCGCGATGTCTTTAATGCTGGCACCAGGAAGGCAACACACCATCCTTCAATCCCACCTGTTGCCACAGAAACCCCTTTCAGTTCCTCTCACTATGGAGTCCCCTATTACCACGCCTCTGTGTGATGTCTGACTCCTCGGCTCTACCTCCACGCCAATTTCTGATTGGCAGACCTGACCGCCTCTCAGACTGGCAGTGATGTCTGTCTCTACGGTTTCCAAGAGATTCAACCTGTTCCTGATAGGTACTTCCCCCAGGATCTCTAGTACTTGTCTTATCTCTGCCTTCCTCATCGTCTTCTCCCTTCTACTCTCTTCTGGTATGCTCGGTGTAATAACCTCACTGAAGGTCCTGTCCATAAAGATCTCGTTCTCTCGGATGAGCCTGAGGTTATCTAGTTCTTGGAAAGAAGGCGGCTAAGGGGGGATTTGATAGAGACATACAAGATGATCAGAGGATTAATAGGGTGGACAGTGAGAGTCTTTTTCCTAGGATGATGACGTCGGTTTGTATGAGGGGGCATAGCTGCAAATTGAGGGGTGATAGATTTAAGACAGATGTCAGAGGCAGGTTCTTTACTCAGAGAGTGGTAAGAGCATCGAATGCCCTACCTGCCAATGTAGTTAACTCAGCCACATTATGGAGAT
>NW_025141850.1:0-1252 GCF_004010195.1 Chiloscyllium plagiosum | reverse complement strand
GTTAGCTTTCCCAACACTACCTCTTTACTGATAATAGTTTCTCTGTCCTCATCTGCCATTGCCTCCAAAGGCCTGCGACAATGAGAGTACGCAGATAGTATGTTCCCGTTAAGGCCAAGGCTGGGAGGCGTTGAGAATGCTGCATGACCTGAGAAATTGAGTCTCTGGTCAAGAAAATGAAGAAAGGATATGGCAGTAGGTTTGAGTGAATCCCTAGAGGACTATAAGGGCAGTAGGAGTATACTCGTGGGAAACCAGGAGGCAAAAAGGGGGACATGAGATAGCTTTGGGAAATAGGTTTAAGGAGAATCCAAAGAGATTCTACAAATACAGTAAAGACAAAAGAATAACGAGGCAGAGAATAGCGACCCTCAAAGATCAGCAAGATTGTCTATGGAACAGCAGGAGGTGGGAGAGATTCTGTAAATATTTCATGTCAGTTTTTACTGAAAGGGGGGATATGGAAGTTAGAGAAGTTGGAGAAATAAATAGTGATAACTTGGCAAGTGTACATATTACAGAGGTGGTGGTACTGGATGTCTTAAAATGCATAAAGGTGGATAAATCCCTGGAATCTGATCAGGTGTATCCCAGAACTTTATGGGAAATTAGGGAAGCTTTTGCTGGGCCCCTCGCTGCGATATTTGTATCATCGATCACCACAGGTGATTTGAGAAAGGTAGTAAGGAAAAGCCGGGGAACTATAGACCGGTGAGCCTGAAGTCAGTGGCAGAGAAGTTGTTGGAAGGGATTCTGAGGGACAGGATTTACATGTCATTGGAAAGGCAAGAAATGATTAGGGAGAGTCAGCATGGCTTTGTGCATTGAAATCATGAACTTGGACTTGAGAAAGACACAAGGTTTCATGTAACACACTGGTTAGCAGGTTCAATACCATAGAATTCTGGTGGAACTCGCTGTTTGGATACGGAATTGGCTGGAAGGTCAAAGAGTCATAGATGGACAGCACAGAAACAGAGACCCGTCGGTCCAACCAGTACATGCTGATCAGATATCCCAATGCAATCTAGTCCCACCTGTCAGCACCCGGCCCATATCCTTCCTAGTCATACACGCATGAAGATGCCTTTTAAATGTTGCAATCTTAATGGCCACCACCGCTTCCTCTGGCAGCTCATTCCATACACGTACCACCCTCTGTGTGAAAACATTGCCCCTCAAGTCTCGTTAAAGTCTTTTCCCTCATACCATAAACCTAGGCCCTCTAGTGCTGGGATCCCCCACGCCAGGG
>NW_025141849.1:0-1252 GCF_004010195.1 Chiloscyllium plagiosum | reverse complement strand
CAGTGACCACAATGTATTGGTTTTCTTTTATGCGGTTTGAGTACATGATAGTTTTTGTTTTATTTGAAGTAACCGTTATAAATCTGAATCATGCAAACCCTGAAGGTGTGAGGAGAAAGTGGGGACTACAGATGCTAGAGATCAGAGTCGAAGAGTGTGGCGCTGGAAAAACACAGTCAGGCAGCATACTAGGAGCAGGGGAATTGACGTTTTGGGCATAAGCCCTTCATCAGGAATGAGGCTTATGTGTCAACGGGGCTGAGAGATAAATGAGAAGGGTGTGTGGCAAAAGGGAGGAGGCTAGGAATGCGATAGGTAGATGAAGGTGGGGTTGAAAGTGGTAGGTGATGAAGGGAGACAGAATACCTCACCTGCTGCATCCATTAAACCCAGTGTGTTCTTCTCTACATTGGCGAGACAGGTGGATCATTTCAGAGAACATATCTGGGGCAGCCACCAATTCCACCACCTTGTGGCTGAACACTTTAACTCCCCTTTCCAATCTGCCAAGGACATGAGAGTCCCGGGCCTTCTCCATCGCCAAATCCTAAATACCCGAAGCATGGATAAAGAAAGGCTCCTCTTTGACCTTGAGTCCCTCCAACCACAGAGAATTAATGTAGATTTCACCAGTTTCCCCATTTCCCTTAACTCCACCTTATCCCAGTCCAATGTTCCAACTCAGCACCCTCCCCCCTTTTGAACGTTCCTATGTGTTCATCTTCCTTCCCATCAATCTGGTCCAGCCTCCTCTCTGACCTATCACTTTCAGCCTTGCCTTCAACTACCTATTAGATCAAAGGAAGCAACTTAAAAAAATGTTAAGTGTTGTAGTAAGCCAGTGGATTTAAAGAAATATAGGACCCAGCAACGGAAGACCAAGAAACTGAGAAGAAATTCAAAAAGAAAAAACGCATGCAAACAAAATAAAAACATAAAGACTGCAAAAAAAAGTACATCACTGTATGAAACAAAAGTAAAAACACGGTCAAATGTGGAAAAGTGGGTGTGCGGACAGGATAATTTATTGAAGAGAACAGAGAAAACACAGGAGAAATAAACAGTTTATTTGTGTCTATCTTCAAGGCAGAATATCCAGAAATTCGCCCAGAAATACCAAGTGACCATGGGACTTATGTAAGTAAAATCCAAGATCATTCTTATCAGTGTTGATGTCATCTTTGAAAAGAAAGCTGGATTGAGTGTTTAGAAATCTGAAAGACTAGATGTACTTCATACAAGAATTTCAGAA
>NW_025141848.1:0-1252 GCF_004010195.1 Chiloscyllium plagiosum | reverse complement strand
GCTTATTCTGGATTATCTGGTTTCCTCCCACAATCCAAAGATGTGCATGTCAGATGAATTAACCATGCTAAATTGTTTATAGTTTTCAAGGATGTGTGGGTTGAGAGTTTTTGTCGGGGTAAATGTGTAATAATAGGGTAGAGGAATGGGTCTGGGTAAGTTACTCCTCGGAGGATCAGTGTGGACTTGTTGGGTCGAATTGCCTGTTTGCACACTGTAGGGATTGTAATTCTAAGCCTAATTTGGTGTTACCAATTTATAACCAGACGAGAGTCCCCAGTTTGCTATAGACGAACCAGACTGCCTCAAACTATTTTAAGGAGGTAGCTTGGATTCCAACCTTTCCTTGTTTTAAAGGTAGATGTGAGTTGGGTGTTCCAGATGTGATGCTACTCGTCAAATCACTCACCATTAAGCAAACGACAATATATTTAAACACTCTAATGAAAATCCATACAAAATGAAGAGGAATTTAGAATAACTAAACTATTGGAAACCTTAATCGAATAATGGATACAGTACCTTCTACAAATCAACTGTTCCAATAACTAAAATAACCTAAACACACCCTTTGGCAAAAAAGGAACCTTCAGAAATGCATTCTTGCATACAGTTCTCCAATCCAGGAGGAAACAGCATCAAGTGAAGTTACAGAGAGAACAGCAGCGAGGGATAATTTACTAAAACTTCCAACCCTTCTGAGACGACAAGCACCTGGTAACTGTTACAGCTACAAGGAAATATCTAGAAAGTGTATGCGAGCTGGCCATTGTTACTACTATTTATTAAAAACCCTAAAAGCCCCGTAAGTTATTTACTTAAGCCGTTTTAAGTAGGCAGTTTGGCCTTTATGACCTCTTACTAAAAATAAGGAGAAAATAATCTTTTATTAAAAACGTGACAGCATTGTCACATAATTTAGATGCCTGGTCCTTTACTCAGTGGGATTTCTCGTGTTACTGATCAGAAGGTCACCTGAGAGGGACAAATTCAGGTACAGACCAAGTTACAAGGATGTGTCTCATAACTTCTGAAACACGCCTGTCCATGGACCATCACATGGGACAGACCAGGAAGTGAACAACAGCTTGACACATCCCATTTCATTATTTCTGAGCTACACAATGCCAGCACTCGATACACTAGGGAGACAAAACCCACAGCCAGGCAAAAATACAGACGGACCAGAGAGATTCACATGAAAGACAAAAACAGACAGTTAATTGACTGAAAAGATGTTGTGGAAATATGG
>NW_025141847.1:0-1252 GCF_004010195.1 Chiloscyllium plagiosum | reverse complement strand
TAGAAATAGTCAGCATGGTTTTGGGTGTCGAAATCTGTGGTGGTTGGAAGCTACAGCAAATCAGGCAGCATCCAAGGAGCAGGAGAATCGACGTTTCAGGTGTAAGTCCTTCATCAGGATTGTAGCAGGGAAGGGGATTGAGAGATAAATGGGAGGCAGTGGTGCTGAGTGGAGGTTAGCTGGGAAACCGAAAGGAAGATGCATTTGGGGCGTGGTGGTGATTGGTCGGAACAGAAGGTGGGCAGGAACATGGAGACATAGAACAATTCACGTTGGCGGTTTGAATTGCGATGAAATGGAGGGAGGGGAGATGGGAAAACTGGCGAAGTCGACTGTGATGCTTGTCATTCGAGAGTACTAGGGCGGATGGTGAGGTGTTTTTCCTCCTGGAGTTGTATGGCAAGTATTTGGCTGTGCAGGTGTTCCAGGACTTGCATGTTCTTAACAGAGTTGGAGGGGGAGTTGAAGTATAAGGCCTCAAGGCAGTGGGGTTGCTTGTTGCGTGTGTTCCAGAGATGTTAGCTGAAACATTCCACACGTTGGCGCCTTGTCTCCGCAAAGTAGAGGAAACCATATCACGACCAATGGACACAGCAGGTCACGTGTTTGCAAACACAGAATAATCTCTGCTGGATGTGTAAGGATCATTTAGGCCCATGGATAAAGGTGGCAGGGTAGTTGTTGGAGCAGGTGTAACACGTCCTGCAGCGACCATGAATAGAGGGTCGGTTGGAAGGGCGCGTGGAGATAACGAGAGAGTCACAGAGGGAATTTTCTCCACGGAATGCTGAGAGTCGTGGAGAGGGAAACATACATCTGGTACTTGGGTCTGCCTTTGGTGGCGGGAGTGGCAGAGGATTATGCGCTCTGTCCGTATATTTGATGTTGGAAGCAGAGGTCCAGTGGGATTTCTATTCTTATTCTCGTTGGAGGGATGGGGTTCAAAGGCGAGTGTCGGGAAATGGAAGAGCTGCGCTGGAGGGCATGATGACCCCGTGGAGTGGGATGTTGCTTTCCTTGAAAACGAGGCCATCTGCAATGGTCTGGAGTTGAATTGTTACTACTGGATACAAATCCGGCTGGGACAGATGATTTAGGATTATGGGGCAGCATTTTCACAGGAAGAGGTGAGGGTGCAGTTGTTTTTCAGGTCGTTGTGGGAATGGTTAGGATTGAAGCTGATGTGCGTGCTGAGTTGGTTGCCATAAATGGAAATGGTGAGGTCCATGACGAGGAGTGAGGTGTCTGAGAA
>NW_025141846.1:0-1252 GCF_004010195.1 Chiloscyllium plagiosum | reverse complement strand
AATCCGTGTTACTGCAGTCTTCTCGTACTTTCTTTCTATTAGTATCGCGTTTCTGAATTCCTTGAATCCCTCGCTTGCATTCCACACTGTGTCTCACTCCATAGTGAGAGAGGTTGATGTTCTTGTGAATACAGGGCTATTGGAAAAGAACACCATTAGACACAGGGGCAACAATATGTCTGTCCGCTCACTGAGTCTGCTTTTCCTTCGATTTAGTTATATTTATTTTGTTCATCCCCTATTCCACTTTCCTGCGATTTCTCCGTAACACTTGTATAAAAAATCTGTCTGTCTCAGCCTTGAAGATAGTTAATGATCGAGCCTCAACAGTCGTCCGAATTTTCTACAATTGTTTCCCTCTCACTGATGTGAGACTTGGTGGTCTTTAATCTGGTGATTTTCCCACTCTATCTTGCATAAACTTCCAATTCTTCCTTAGTTCCTTCAAACTGAAAACCGATTCGTAGGATGTGTTTAACATATTCTCTCGACTTTGGATTCTTGCTAATCTTACCCGCTAATGTTTTATCACCCCTCCTTCTGCTCTTCCACTGACTTTTTAAGATTAGTCCGACACTTTCCATATTTTTTGGGCTTTCATTGACCTGCTCACTTGATACCTGCTTTAAGCTTCTCTTTCCTTTTGCATCCAGTTCGGGATTTGTGTCGATATCTGAAGTTTTCTGGGCTTGTTTTCCTAAATTTTATCTTCGGTGTAACATGCTAGGCCGACACTGTCCTCAATATAATTTTAATCAACTGTTCCCCCAACCCCCGCCCCACCTTGTTCTGCTCTAGTTTCACCCAGAAACAACTGCATTTTGGCCAGATCCTGTCATTTTTTCCATAAAATCTGTCTCCCCAATGCAAAAAGCTTTTATTTTTCTAACATTTTTTGGGTCTTTTCCTTAGCAAAGTCAAAATGTGTGATATCACGGTCACTGGTCCTATAATGCTCTCCCAGCTCTGCCGGGACCAACTGACTGGCTTCGTCCCCACAATGAGGCCCAGCGCTGCACTGCCCATTGTTGTATCTGCTCTATGTTGATATAAGAAGCTCTCTGGAATAAATTTCAAAACACCTGTCCCCCTCTTAAAAAGTTATCATTGACCTAATGAAGATTTGGAATTGACATGTCTGAATATAATGATCCTATTATTGTTTTTACACACCTCAATATCTTGGGTATATACTGTTCCCTTACTTTCCTTTATCTGGGGGGGGGCTAATAATATATCCCTAGCAATGTTT
>NW_025141845.1:0-1252 GCF_004010195.1 Chiloscyllium plagiosum | reverse complement strand
TGAGAAGAAAAAAGCAGGGATGCACTTCTGAGGTTTTACAAGGCTCCATTCAGATTAGAGCACATTTTGACTATTGTGAGCAATTTTCGTCCCGTATGTCAAAAACACTTATCTCAGGAATGAAATGATTAACATGTGGGGAACGGGGGGTGGGAGGGGCGATCTCATTGAAACGTATAGAATACTGAATGGCCGAAAAAATGTGCATTTTGGGAGATGTTTTCATTTGCAGGAGAGACCAGAGTCGGAGTGTACAGGCTTAGAGTGAAGTGAAGACCCTTTACCGCGGAGATAATAAAAGATTTCATTCGCCACATCATTGTGAATGTGTGGAAGTCATTGCAACAGCAGTCTACGAAGTTCAGGTCATTGAATATATTTAAGAAAGAATTGATAGGTTCGCCATTGTTAATGGGATCAAGAATTACAGGGAGAAGGCGAGAGATTTTTTGAGAACCTTACCAGCCATGATTGAATGGCAGAGCAGTCTCGATGGTCTCAATTTCTTATGGTCTTATATTCCTTATGATCCATTTCTTCCAGAAAATTGGAAAAATTACATTATATGAGAGGATACGGACACAAATATAACACAACTCTAGTTAGCTTAAATTCTGTCATTTTTAACATGTTAAATTCTATTACAAAGAAAGTAACAGCAAATACTTTTAACATTGACAATATCATCCAATACACTCAGCACAAATTTAGAGTAGATTTAGTGGTAATGGCATATGTATTGTAATACAGTGAAAAGTGTTGTTTTCCGTGCCATACAGAAAGGTCATACCATCAAAGAACAGTACAGTAACATAACAGAGTGCAGATTTCAAAGTTACAGCTTCAGACAAGCAGCAGAGGAAAATTAGCATGAGAATTTCAGAGGCCTGCTTAGAGGTCTGTTAGTAAAGTGTAAAACGTTTTTCTTGAATCTGTTGGCACGTGAATTAAACATTTAAATATTCTGACCGTCGGAATAGGATGGAAGGCAGTATAACCTGGGCAATAGAGTCAAAATATTTGAGTATTTATATTGCCAAGTTATTACAGAATAATCGACTGAACAGGAAAACAGACTGTTGCTCAGATTTGGCAGTTCAAAGTCGATCTCTGCTGTGGTACTGCAGTCATGTGTGGCCCAGACTGTGTGATGACGGCAGACTTCATTCAATGACGTGAGCCAGATGGACATTATTTGAAAAAGACCCATTATGAACATGTTTGAGCAACTATTATTTCCAATTTGCTTAAA
>NW_025141844.1:0-1252 GCF_004010195.1 Chiloscyllium plagiosum | reverse complement strand
CGCTTAGACATGAATGTAAGAAACCAGGATCATGCCGACGATAGATTAATGTATAATCCTCGAGCTGACATTTGCTGAACTACTTCCGAGGATATCAATAACAAAATAGGTCACACTGAGGTATCTCTAACTATCTGTGCTGTTAATTTTCTTTTCACACTTTATTAATTTCTCTCTCCTCCCTCATTAATGTCTCTGTCGCTGTTTCTATCTTGAACGCTGTTATTTTGACTCCCTCACCTATGTCAAACAATATACGATTCATTCTCTCTGTAAAGTCTCCATTCAAACACTCTTTCACTCTCACTGCCCAATCTCTCTTTCTCCAATTCTTTTTTTCATGTATCTCTCTTTCATTAGTCTTTGTTCCTGTTTTTCATCTTGAACACATTCATCTTCTTTCACTGTCCCTCATTAATCATTCTCTCACGCACACTTCTCTCTTCATTCTCTGCTCTGCATTCCACTCGAACACATTTATCTACTTTCTCTCAGCCACTCGTTATTCTCTGCACCTGTATTTCAATAGACAATAGGTGCAGGAGTAGGCTATTCTGCCCTTCAATACGATCATGCCTGATCATCCATAATCAGTAACCTGTTCTTGCCTTATCTCCATAACCCTTGATTGCACTATCTTTGAGAGCTCTATCCAACTCTTTCTGAAATGAATCCAGAGACTGGACCTCCACTGCCCTCTGGGTGAATACGATTATCCTCATCTCTGTCCTAAATGGTCTACCCCGTATGTTTAAGCTATGTCCTCTGGTTCAGCACTCACCCATCAGCGGAAACATGTTTCCTGCCTCCAGAGTGTCCAATCCTTTAATAATCTTATATGTCTCATTCAGATCCCCTCTCAGTCTTCTAAACTCAAGGTTATACGAGCCCACTCGCTCCAGTCTTTCAGTGTAAGTTAGTCCCGCCAAATTGACCTCGTGAACCTACGCTGCACTCCCTCAATAGCCAGAATGTCTTTCCCCAAATTTGGAGACCAGAACTGCACACAATTCTCCAGCTGTGGTCTCACCAGGGCCAAGTACAGCTGCAGAAGAACCTCTTTGCTTCTAAACTCAATCCCTCTTGTTATGAAGGCCAGTATGCTATTAGCCTTCTTCACTACCTGCTGTACCTGCATGCTTACCTTCATTGACTGGTGTACAAGCTCACTCAGATCTCTTTGTACGGCCACTTTACCTAAATTGATTCCATTTGATTACTTGTGCTTGCCACCAAAGTGGATAACCATACA
>NW_025141843.1:0-1252 GCF_004010195.1 Chiloscyllium plagiosum | reverse complement strand
GGTGTGACGGTCTCCTGGTGTGACGGACTCCCACTGTGACAGAATCCCGGTGTGATGCTCTCCCCGTGTGACGGTCTCCCGGTGTGACAGACTCCTGGTGTGATGCTCTCCCGGTGTGACACTCTCCCGGTTTGACACTCTCCCGGTGTGATACTCTCCGGGTGTGACGGTTTCCCGGTGTGACACTCTCCCGGTGGGATGGTCTCCCAGTGTGACACTCTCCCGGTGTGACGCTCTCCCGGTGTGACACTCACCCGGTGTGATTGTCTCCTGGTGTGACGGTCACCCGGTGTGACGGTCCCCCGGTGTGACGGTCTCCTGGTGTGACAGCCTCCCGGTGTGACAGACCCCCGGTTTGACACTCTCCCGGTGTGACACTCTCCCGGTGTGACACTCTCCCGGTGTGACACTCTCCCGGTGTGACACTCTCCCGGTGTGACACTCTCCCTCTCCTGGTGTGACGGTTTCCCGGTGTGACACTCTCCCGGTGTGACACTCTCCCAGTGTGACACGCTCCCGGTGTGACACTCTCCGGGTGTGACGGTTTCCCGGTGTGACACTCTCCCGGTTTGACACTCTCCCGGTGTGATGGTCTCCTGGTGTGACGGTTTCCCGGTGTGACACACTCCCGGTGTGACACTCTCCCAGTGTGACACTCTCCCGGTGTGACACTCTCCGGGTTTGACGGTTTCCCGGTGTGACACTCTCCCGGTGCGACACTCTCCCGGTGTGACGGTCTCTCGGTGTGACGGTCGCCCGGTGTGACGCTCTCCCAGTGTGGCGGTCTCCCGGTGTGACGGTCTCCCGGTGTGACACTCTCCCGGTGTGATGGTCTCCCGGTGTGACGCTCTCCCGGTGTGATGCTCTGCCGGTGTGACACTCTCCCGATGTGATGGTCTCCCGGTGTGACGGTCTCCCGGTGTACCACTCTCCCGGTGTGATACTCTCCCGGTGTGTCGGTCTCCCGGTGTGACGCTCTCCCGGTGTGACGGTCCCCTGGTGTGACGCTCTCCCGGTGTGACGGTCTCCTGGTGGGATGGACTCCCGGTGTGACAGACTCCCGGTGTGACGGTCACCCGGTGTGACGGTCCCCCGGTGTGACGGTCCCCCGGTGTGACGTTCTCCTGGTGTGACAGCCTCCCGGTGTGAAAGACTCCCGGTTTGACACTCTCCCGGTGTGACACTCTCCCGGTGTGATGGTCTCCTGGTGTGACGGACTCCCGATGTGACGCTCTCCCGGTGTGATGCTCTC
>NW_025141842.1:0-1252 GCF_004010195.1 Chiloscyllium plagiosum | reverse complement strand
GAGCAGATCAGCCATGATCTTAGTGAAGGGCAAAGCAGGCTTGATGAGTGAATGACCTGCCCCTGTTTCTGATATTCTCACATTCTATTCTTGGAAAGTTAGTGGGTGTTATTTTCATGAATGTCTGTTATGGAATGTTGCAGGCAGGGAGACCAGAGGATTTTATGAGCCATCTCTGGGCGAGCTAAGGGGGCTTTATTCTCAGTGAACCTGGGTCTAAACATGACCAACAAATGAAGCACAAGTTGCAGAGAGGGGAAGCTCTGTAATGAGAGATGCGGGGCCTCTTTCATACCCATGCCCGGATTTTCCAATTGCATTTCCCAAATCACTTCAAAGCGTGTGTGACAGTCTTGAGAGGCAGAATGGTCTCCTCTGTTTCTGTGCAACAGGTTATAGCAGTAAGTGGCCTCTAACCTCTCCTATCTAGCAGATATGCAGGGCTGGATGGAATACAGAAACATGGGACCGAGGAGTAGGAGTGGGACATTAGATATGTTGAGCCTTCTCCACCAGGCACTAAGATTGTGGACTCAGCCCCACTTTCCTGTCTGTATACTATTACCCATGACTCACTTCCATGTCAAATATTTAATTAAACAGCTTTCAATCCATGTGAACATAGAGGCACGATAAACTTCCAGTGAAGAAAATTCACACTTGAAAGGCCCTTTCAGAATATTTCGCCATCCCTCTTACAGAATCTGACAATCATGCAGAACGGAAACAGACCCGTTAGTCCAATCTGTTCATTCCGATCAGATATGAAATCTGACCTAGTCTCATTTGCCAGCATTTGGCCAATATCCCTCCTATTTCAGATACTTTTTTAAATGTGCGATTGTATCCGCCTTCATCACTTCCTCTGACAGCACTTTCTATACACACACCACTCTCTGTGTGAAGCATTTACCTTCAGGTCCATTCTAAATTATTCGCCCTCTCATTTTCAACCTATGCCCTCTTGTTCTGGACCCCCCTCTCCTGGGGAGCAGATCATGGCTGTTCGGAATATCCATGCCTCTGATGATTCTATAAACCTCGACAATGTCACCCTTCAGCCTCTGACACTCCAGGGGGAAACACCGCAACCTAATTAACCTTTCCCTCAAGCTCAAACCTCCAGTTCTGCAACTGAGTTGTACGCAGTTTTCTTCAAGTGGCCTCACCAACATCCTGTACAGAGGCAAAATGCCACCACAACTCCTATACTCAATCCTCAGACTGATTAAGGCAATTGTGCCAAATGTGT
>NW_025141841.1:0-1252 GCF_004010195.1 Chiloscyllium plagiosum | reverse complement strand
TATTAACCTTGCGAAAGTCGCTCTTGCTTTGCATACCTCCTGTGCAGCTGTCACCTTGTATGCCTCACTCTGCCTAAGTGCCCTGTGAGGCTCAAGGTCTTCTCAAGGGCAATCAAATAAGTGAACTAATGCTGGCACAGCCAGCGATACCTATATCACATTAATAAATTTAAGAAGATGACGACACTCGGGGAAGACAGACAGTTAAAGCGATCAAATCGCTTTAAACATGATCTTAGATATATATAGTTTCCCTGAGTATCTGAAAGTAGAGTGTTCCTACAAAACATTTCATAAACTGATATGGCGTAAAGTGAAGTAGCATTAATTTATGTGGGAAAAAAATGATCTTTCTTGGTAAAAGGGAAAATCCTCTTCGGATTTCTTTTAGTTAGCGAAAACAGGACGTAATGGAGGTTTTTCGGAAAGGGAAGTGGCAAAAAGCGATTTTTTGAAAAGCGGGGTATACATGTACTGGCATGGGCAAGACATTCAGGAAGATGGGAAAAGCCAAAAATAAATGAGGTGAATCTCACATTTTATTTCCATCCCAGCTGATCATCATTCCTGTTGTTTGCTCTTTTTCTTCTATCTCTCTCTTTCTCTATCGATTTAGCTCACTCCTTCTCCCTTTCAAAGCAGACTTCCCTGTCACCAGCATTATTCACACAATTTTCCAACTGTTCTCAGTTCAGGAAAGCTCCGAGCACTTTCTGTTCTTTGCTTTGCATTTTTTATGCAATTTCAGATCTCCAGCATCTTCTTTTATTTGGTTTAAACTTCAAATTTGTTATTCCATGGGAAGTCGGCAACTCTGCCAGGGCAGCATTTGTTACTCATCACTAATTGCCCTGACTGTGAGGCCATTCCACAAGCCAATATAAAATCAAGCGCATTGATATGGGTCTGAAGTCACACTTAACCAAAACCGGGTAGTAACGTTAGATTTCTTTAAGGTCATCAGTGAAACAGCAAGAATTCCAGACAAAATCTGAGTTTTATGGTTGTTTTTCGTGAAATGCACTTTATTCGAATTCTTATCATTTTTATTGAAGTTCTGCCATCAGTTGTGGTAGGACTTGAAACAAGTCGCTTGAAACAATGTCTTTCGTTTAATAAGCTTTGCTTCTGAATTATATCCAGCGACATTCCTACTCTGATACATTGTCCTAATCATGAAGTAACGTCCGAGACAAGATCAATTTTGAGATTGAGATAATTGCAACTGGCAAAGTGGCCAGAAGAGAGCTTA
>NW_025141840.1:0-1252 GCF_004010195.1 Chiloscyllium plagiosum | reverse complement strand
TTCATCAGGTTAACACCTCATTTTTAGGTATTCCTGTTGCTTTAATCTGTAAGTTTTGTTGGAGTACAATTTTATTGCTGTTGGTGGAAGGAAAGAGCTAAACTCTTACACCGTCTGCCCCATACACAAGAAGCTACATGCAGTGTCATGAACACTGAAAGGCCAAGACATGAAATACGAGCAACTCTGTACAATGATGCAGGATCACAACAGCAGCAAGGGGAGTTTAAGATCCAACCCGACATAGGAGTATGGAAAGAAGCAGCTGATCAGATTGTCTCATTCATAGTCACAAAGAAACTCTGTGAGATTATTGTACTGTTGGGGGTGAGGATGGAGGAGGTTGGGGAGATGGAGAGCCCTTCAAAAGAAACTAATCTGCCTGAGAGTTATGGGATTGACTTGATTGCCATGCATTTAACAGAAAGCTAATTGAAACTGTTTTTATCCCCAATAGATAACAAGGCATCAGAAACAAACCCCAGGATACATGGTTCAGGGATGGATGTCAATAGCCAATCAACATCCAACTCTTTCAATGAATAAAGGAAAATAAAAGTCTCTAACCAGTGTGAATCTGCATGTTCACTGATGTTGTGAACATTTCCAAAACTAAGTTCTCTATATGCAAAACTTTATGAACTGCCAAAACCATTGTTCATTACTTGGTGTGAACAAGAGAAAAAAAAATCCTTCAACTTGTGGTTATGAGTAAATTGACTGGTGTATCAACAGCTTCTCCCAGTCTGACTGGTTTGGCCAGTTTCCAGGTGGGATGGGTAAAGAATTCCCTTCTGGCATTCCCCACATTTCCAGAGTCGGTCCCTAGTTTGGCTGCACTGGTGTTTTGCCATTTCGGATAAATGCTGGCAGACTGTTATACACACCGTTACACCCCCCTCCCCCACCCCCGAACCCAGTATAAAACAGTAAACATTATCTCTTGCTGTGGAAGGAGAGACTGTATTAGTCTGTGTAGGAACACTGAGCAGATTTAATCAATGACAATTTAATCGGTGACCAGAGCAAGTTAAGCAAGTCCAAATAAAATGCATTATAGCACAGAAAGAAGCCCATCAAATCCAAACTGGCTCTCTGTAGCAGAATCCCATATTCTCACTCCCTATACTTCCCCCAAACCCTGCAAGTTTACTTCCCTCAGATCTGATATAATTGTTTTTATCAATTATTCATCTTCTCCTCTGCCTGCACCACCAAAATAGGCAGTATGTTCTGCATATTTCCAGCCAAT
>NW_025141839.1:0-1252 GCF_004010195.1 Chiloscyllium plagiosum | reverse complement strand
TGTGGGGGGCTGGGTTAGACAGGAGCCAAATGCCGGCAAATGGAGGTATTCATTTAGAATATCAGTTCATAGAACACAGAGCAGTACAGCATAGAACAGGCCCTTCAGTCCTCGATGTTGCACTGGCCTGTGAAATATTCTCAGCTCGGCCCCTCCACTATCCCCAAATCATCCATGTGCTTATCCAAGGATTGTTTAAATCTCCCTAATGTGGCTGAGTTGACTACATTAGCAGGTAGGGCATTCCACGCCCTTACCACTCTCTTGTGTAAAGAACCTGCCTCTGACATCTGTCTTGAATATATCACCCCTCAATTTGTAGTTATGCCCCCTCATACAAGCTGACGTCATCATCCTAGAGAAAAGACTTTCACTGTTTACCCTATCTAATCATCTTGTATGTCTCTATCAAATCCCCCCTTAGCCGTCTTCTTTTCCATGAGAACAGACCCAAGTCTCTCAGCCAATCCAGACCAGGCAAATCCTGGGAAATCTCCTCTGCACCTTTTCCCAATCAGTTGGACTGAAATAACTGTTTCCGTGCTGTACATCTGTGACTCGAATCGACCTTGGAAATCTGCCACGACAAACATCACCAGAGCAATCCAGGCTTCCCACCTCAAACCAATGACCGTTTCAAATTTTCCCGCAGCCTTCTTTCCTGCACACGAATTGAGATGAACCCTTGCCCCGGTTTATTTCTAAGTAAGATGCCTGGAGGGTTTGCGGTTTTCAGATCCTTGCGGTCAAGCAGCTGGTCGAGGGTAGTGGCATCAGCAAATGAGTGGCATGGCAGCTGGTGATGGGTGACAGGCCGGTGCCAGTCAGTCCCGCTGCTCAGCCAAATCGGGGTCACCAGGTTGGCCAACGCCAGCGCCCACTTGCTCCTGGTCCCCATCCAGCTCAGTGGCGTGGCTCAGCCTCTCGGCTTCCTCGTCGGACTGGTCGGAATTGTCATCCTCCAGGTAGCGGTAGCCCTTAACCTTGTGCTGGGGTTTGGGGATACGGGGCACACGGAACGGGACCCTCCGTGCCAGCTTGCGCTCCATCCACAGGTAGGAACCGATGGCCATGACCAGGGTCGCCAGCAGAATCGATAACTTCACCTGGGGGAGTGACACCGAGAGTGGGGTTAGCTCCAGAGCAACATCCCCTTTGACACAGTCCGCAGCAAGTGCTCCCTGGACAGGGACAGCTCTGGGTTTGACACAAGGGAAAGTCCTCTTGATTTCTCAACCTGAAATTTGAGACA
>NW_025141838.1:0-1252 GCF_004010195.1 Chiloscyllium plagiosum | reverse complement strand
GCCCAAGCTGTTGATCACAGGAGAATCAGTGACGGTAACACCATTGAATGTCCCGGGGCAGTGGTTATATTGTCTCTTACTGGTCATGGTTGTAGTCTGGCATTTATGTGGTGTGATTGTCAACCCAAATCTAGGCACTGTCCAGAACTTATCGCATTTGAATGTGGACTGCTTCAGTATCTGAGAAGTCTGGAATGGTGCTGAAGATTATACATTCATCTGGAAACATCTCCACTTCTGACCGTAGATGAAAGGAAGGTCATTGATAAAGCAGCTGAAGATGTTTGAGCCTAGGACACTACCCTGAGGCACTCACATAGAGATGTCTTCGAGCTGAAACAACTGACCCCATTAACCAAAACCATCTTCCTATGTATCAGGTATGACTCCAATTCGGGGAAGTGCGCCCGCTGATATCCATTGATTTCATTTTCACAAGGATTCATTGATGCCATACTCGGACAGTTTTGATTGAGGACAGTTTTGATGAAAACTCTTTTCTGAAACTACCAGCAAACAAGTTATTTTCGAGCTGGGAAAAATATTGTGGCGGGATAAATAATAAAATCATATTAGAGGCAGAATTGAACTTCAAATGCTGTAGTATTACATACAGAGTCAATTTGGAAAGACTTGACTCAGATAACCCGAAAATAAAACATTACAACATTGTGAAGATGTGGTGGCAAAGGTCGAATTTGGAAACGTAAAGGCAGAGAAGTAATGGAAATGTGCAAGGAGATATTCCATAACTCTTCAGGAAGGTATAAGAGATGTATTCTAAATGATGACATGAAACTAACAGTAGATTAGAAAAAGGAATTTGAAATTTGAAAAATATTTTTAAAGCACAGAATGGCTAAAGTAAAATGTTATTGTTTAGATGGGCTGTAAATATATTGCTATCGTCCGTCTCAGCAAAAGCTAATTTAACCAAAAATGTTTATGTCACCTGGTCAGAGACTGATAGAGTCATAGAGGTGTACAAACAGAAACAGACCCTTCGGTTCAACTCTTCCATGCTGATCAAATAGCCCAACCCAATCTAGTCCCACCCATCAGCACCTGACCCATATCCCTCCAAACCCTTCCTATTCGTATACCCATTCAGATGCCTTTTAAATGTCGCAATTGTACCAGCCTCCACCACTGCCTCTGGCAGCTCATTCCATGCACATACTACCCTCTGCATGAAAAGGTTGCCCTTCAGCTCTCTTTTATATCTTTGCCTTCTCACCCTAAGTCTATTCCT
>NW_025141837.1:0-1252 GCF_004010195.1 Chiloscyllium plagiosum | reverse complement strand
ATGCAATGAGGGTTACGTTGGTTTCCAATTGTACAAGGCAATTCTCTAGTCTGAGGTACAGACAGACGTTTCCGTGGCCAGACGCGAAAAATCAGAATGTGCATTGCTTCCCTGGTGCCAGGTTCAATGATGTCTCAGAGAGGGTGCAGAATATTCTCAAGGGGGAGAGTGGCCAGCAAGAGGTCATTGGAACTAACGACAGAGGAAGGGAAAATATTGAGATTTTGAAGCGTGATTCCAGGGAGTTAAGCAGGAATTTTTAAAAGGAGGTCCTCCAAAGTAGTAATATCTGGAATACTCCTGGTGCTACGAGCTACTGAGGGCAGGAATAGGAGGATAGAGCAGATGAATGTATGGCTGAGGAGCTGGTGTATGGGAGAAGGATTCACATTTTTGGATCTTTGGAATCACTTTTGTGCTAGAGGTGACCTGTACAAGAAGGACGGATTGCACCTAAATTGGAACGGGGCTAATATACTGGCAGGGAAATTTGCTTGAGCTTCTCGGGAAGCTTTAAACTAGTAAGGTGAGGGCGTGGGGGGGCCCCAGGGAGATAGTGATGATTGAGATAAATCTGAGACTGGTACAGTTGAGAACAGAAATGAGTCAAACAGTCAGGGCAGGCAGGGACAAGGTACGATTAACAAATTAATTTGCATTTATTTAAATGCAAGGGGCGTAAAGGGGAAGGCAGATGAACTCAGGGCATGGTTACGAACATAGGACGGGGAGATCATAGCAATTACAGAAATAAGGCTCGGGGTGGGCTGGACTGGCAGCTTCATGTTACAGGATAGAAATGCTACAGGAAGGATAGAAAGGAAGGCAAGAGAGCAGAGCGAGTGGTTTTTTTGATAAGTGATGGCATTACAGCTGTACTGAAGGGGGATATTCCCAGAAATACATCCAGGGATGTTATTTGGGTAGAACGGAGAAATAAGGAAGGGATGATCACGTAATTGGGATTGTATTATATACCCCCTAATAGTCAGAGTGAAGTTGATAAACAAACTTGGAAGGAGATCTCAGCTATCTGTAACAATAATAAGGTGGTTATGGTAGGGGATTTTAACTTTCCAAACATAGACAGGGACTGCCAGAGTGTTAAAGGTTCAGACGGACAGGAATTTGTTTAGTGTGTACAAGACAATTTCAGTATGTGGATGTACCTACTAGAGAAGGTGCAAAACCTGACGTGCTCTTGAGAAATACGGTAGGGCAGTTGACTGAGGTGTCAGCGGGGAAGCATTTT
>NW_025141836.1:867-1252 GCF_004010195.1 Chiloscyllium plagiosum | reverse complement strand
ACGAAGGCTCAGTCCAGTCAGTGTCTGCACACACTCTCTGTTCACACAGACTTCTATCAAACTCTCTCACTCACCCACATTCCAGCCTGTTGCTTTGTCAGCCCCCCTGCGGTACAAATATACTCAAACAATGATGCTTTGTCCCCCCTCTGTCCTGAAGGACCCCGTCTCGCCAATCAAGTCTTGCAGCAGAGCTCCTGGAGACCTGAGCAAAGAGCCTTTCCCACCCAGGCCACTAGTGGGCCCCGGTGCACTTACATTGAACTGGGCACCACACTCAGTCTCTCACACACACACAATCACACAGACACACATTAAGGCAGCTTCTCACTCACTCAGCGCTGCCTTTGCACACCTCCCACTGGCTCATGATGCTGTTCATTCC
>NW_025141836.1:0-595 GCF_004010195.1 Chiloscyllium plagiosum | reverse complement strand
AAGATGAAAGACGATGTTCCCACCCAGGATCAAACTGGTAACTTTTCGCATGTAAGGCGAACATGATAACCACTACACTATGGAAACTGTGTGGTTGTTGGAACTTTGTACATGTCCCTTCCTGCCTGTACCTGTGAACAGGTACAATCTCTGGGGAGGAACTGTGACACTCCTCCTGATTCAGTCGTGAAAGAGGTAGACTTGCCTCTTTTGAGCAATCACAGGCAGATGGATAGAGCATTTCACTTCCTCCCAGCAGCTTTGACGAGTGTTTTTCTCCTCCATACCCAGTGAGGTCTGTGCTGTGTCATCAAATGTCAGAAAGACATTTTGCAAATAGAAAAGGTAAAAACAATGACTGCAGATGCTGGAAACCAGATTCTGGATCAGTGGTGCTGGAAGAGCACAACAATTCAGGCAGCTCGGATGCTGCCTGAATTGCTGTGCTCTTCCAGCACCACTGATCTAGAATTTTGCAAATAGAAGCAGTAGGTTGAGCTGCTGCAGGTATTTGTGGTTTGTCAGTGCAGTGTGTTCGGTTGGAGCTGTGTCTTCACAAGGCAGAGTTAAAAATCTCACAACACCAGGGTATAGT
>NW_025141835.1:0-1252 GCF_004010195.1 Chiloscyllium plagiosum | reverse complement strand
GACAACAGTAACACAGAGAACAGAGAACACAGGGCACAGTGCACACAGATAACAGTCGTATCAGAGACCACTGAACACAGAGAACAGCGAACAAAGAGAACAGTGAACACAGACAACACTGAACACACAGAGAACACTGAATACAGAGAACAGTGAACACAGAGACCAGTGAACTCAGAGAACACTGAACACAGATTGAACACAGAAAACAGTGAACACAGAAAAAATATGAACACAGAGAACACTGAAAACAGAGAACACTGAACTCAGAGAACAGTGAACACAGAGAACAGTGAATCCAGAGAACACTGAAAACAGAGTGAACAAAGAGAATGGTGAACACAGAGTGAACACTGAGTGCAGTGAACACAGAGAAAGTGAACATAGAGTGAACACTGAGAACAGTGAACACAGACAACACTGAACACAGAGAATAGTGAACTCAGAGAACAGTGAACACGCAGAACAGTGAACACAGACAACAGTAACATAGAGAACAGAGAACACACGGTACAGTGAACACAGAGAACAGTGAGCACAGACAACAGTGAAAAGAGAGAACAGTGAACACAGAGAACAGTGAACACAGAGAACACTGAAAACAGAGAACACTGAATACAGAGAACAGTGAACACAGAGAACAGTGAACTCAGAGAACACTGAACACAGATTGAACACAGAGTGAACACTGAGTACAGTGAACACAGAGAAAGTGAACACAAAGTGAACACTCAGAACAGTGAACACCGAGAACCGTGAACACAGAGAACACAGAACACAGAGTGAACAAAGAGAACGGTGAACACAGAGTGAACACTGATTACAGTGAACACAGAGAAAGTGAACACAGAGTAAACACAGAAAACAGTTAACACAGAGAACACTGAAAACAGACAACACTGAACACAGAGAACAGTGAACACAGAGAACAGTGAACTCAGAGAACACTGAACACAGAGAAGAGTGAACACAAAGTGAACACAGAGTGAACACTGAGTACAGTGAACACAAAGAACAGTGAACACAGAGAACGGAGAACACAGGGAGCACTGAACAGAGAGAACATTGAAAAGAGAGAACAGTGAACCATGAGAATATTGAACACAGAGAATAGTGAACACAGAGAACAGTGAACACAAAAAACAGTGAACACAGAGAACACTGAAAACAGAGAACACTGAACACAGAGAAGAGTGAACACAGAAAACAGTGAACACATAGAATAGTGAGCAAGAGAACAGTGAACACAGAA
>NW_025141834.1:0-1252 GCF_004010195.1 Chiloscyllium plagiosum | reverse complement strand
TGATTGGGGCCTTGGACAGTGAGGAGAGAAGAGCTGAATTGGCAAGTTTTTCAGCTTTTCATTTGCATGGGAAGGTGCCATGGGGGAGTGTGGAAATATTCGGGGTGATGGAGGGTTCCCGTGTGAAATGCTGACAGTGGAGGGGAGGGGAAAATGTGTTTGATGGTGCTGTCCTGTTGGAGGTGGTGAAACTGGCGGAAATTGATTACGTGAATGTGGATTCTATTGCAGTGGGAAGTGAGGACACAGGGAGGTCCATCACTGCTCTGGGAAGAAGGGGCTGGGAGAAGCACGGGAGATGGGACAGTGACAGCTGAAGGCCCGGTCCACTAGAGTTAGGGGATTTCTGATTTGAGGGAAAAGGCGGTCACGTCAGCAGCAGATCAGTGGAATGAGGTATCATCAACCAGAAACAACAGAGATGGAGAAACTGGGAGAATGGAGTCAGCCTCCTCTGATCATGTGTTCATCCACATGCAGAAGTTCCTTCTGAGTGATTGTAACGAACCAGACATTTAAATTGAAGATTTCTGTCTCACATCTGGTCTGAAACGGGATTTGGAAGTTGACCGAGAGAAAGGTCAGTGAGTGTTCAAAAAGAAGGACTCGATAAGAAGATGAACTAAAAGCTGTGAAGGATACTATTCAATCGCAAATTGATGAGCATTAGTGTTGGGCCTGATTTCGGAAGTTTATTTCAGGGACAATAAACAGATGCTCGGCATGAATTTCAGCTGTGCTTCCAGAATTACCCCCAGAAACGCCGGCCTTTGCTGCTCAACCCTCTTCCCTTCTCATCACTCCTTCCTGATTCCAGGTCCCCCTCTCCAATTTGAGAACACATTCTCTCACATTATAGGAAAAGGGGAGAAAATGCATGATGTAGTAAATTGGCAAGAAATATAAAAGCAAGGAATCCGAGCTTTTCTGTATATATGAAACAAAATGTCCAAGATGAGGGTGTGACCTTTGGGAGAAAGAAAGTGAGGAATGTATATTGAGGACATTTGGAGGGTGTGGATTGGGAACTGGATACGGGGAACAGGCAGGTAATTTACACCAGTATTTTACATCATTCTTCACAAGGGTAGGTGCTGCAAATAAAAGCAATGATATAAACAAAATGATACTAGGAGGGAAGTTATTGAACTGTCTCTAACAAAGGGAAGAAGGTTTTTAACAGACAGATAAGGCTAAGGGTAGCCAGGTCAACAGTAATTCATAGCTGATTTTAAAGGCACCACTTACAGAG
>NW_025141833.1:0-1252 GCF_004010195.1 Chiloscyllium plagiosum | reverse complement strand
TCAGATGCTGTCTGAACGGCAGTGTTTTTTTTTTATCAGAACCACACTTTTTGACTCTGATCTCCAGCATCTGTAGTCCTCACTTTCGTCCTGCTAATATTCACTCATAATCACTTTCATGGCAACAATATCACTGTGTTTTTAAACTTGTTACAGTCATATATGAGTACATTTTGAATTGCTTCTGTCTATTTCAGAGCTCAGTAATGTGAGATGTGAATGTCAGTGTCTGTATGATGCTCGGTACATAGGCCATGCATCTGAGAGATTGCCAGATTGTTTAAAACAACACATCCCTTCAGCTGTTCACAACAAACAGGTTAGTGTCTGGACCCTGACCCTAACAGCCTGAGCTCAAAAAACCCAAAGCACAGTGTCCAACATTGAGCCGGTCTGGACAATATTTTCATTTTCATTTATTCATGGAATATGATTGGGCCAGTATTTATTGCCCAGCTCTTGTTGCCATTGAGAAGGTGAGGGGGAGCTGCCACATTGAACCACTGCAGTCGATGTGCTGTGATTAGACATACGATACCATTAGGGAGGGAACTTGAAACAGTGACACTGAAGGAAAGGCAATATACTTCCCAATCAGGATGGTGGGTGGCTTGGAAGGGAAAGCGAACATGGTGATGATCCCATGTATCTGTTTCCCTTGTCCTTCTTCACGGTCATGGTTTCAGAGGTACGTTGTAGGAAGCCTTGTTAAATTTCTGCAAGGCACCGTGTAGATGGCAGGTATTGCTGCTCCTCAGTGTCAGTGGATGAGGGGTGAAGCTGCATTCACAGGCAAATTGGGAGGGGACGGGTATTTCATCACACACACATTCAATGTGTGTCTTATAGATGGTGTACACGTTTTTTGGAAATCATGAGGTATGTTATTTCTGCAGGATTCCAGCGCTTGAGATATTATTGTACCCAATTAATTTATATGCGTCAAAGTGTGACGCTGGAAAGACACAACAGGTCAGGCAGCATCTGAAGTACAGGAGAGTCAACGTTTTAGCATAAGCCATTTACAAGAATGGGTAATGAAATTATATGGTCAGTCCAGTTCTGGTTAATGGTTCCTCCGGATATTGGTCGTTGGGAGTTCAATGATGGTAGTGACATTGAACGTTAGAGGACATGGTTACATTTTCAATTGTTACAGGTAATCGTTGTTTGGCATGTGTGCAATGGAAATTGTCCTTGTCACTGTTAAGCACACACTTTCATATTCCCAGGTCCTTGTTGCAATTGGACA
>NW_025141832.1:0-1252 GCF_004010195.1 Chiloscyllium plagiosum | reverse complement strand
TTGCTGTCTGTTGCACCAGGAATGGGATGATTTAATTCCCCATCTCCTGGGTTCAAAACATCGATATCATTCATGATCTTTGAGAGGCCTAACCCTCTCTACGGTTACTCTCTTGCTGTTAATGTAGTTGCACAATATTTGTGGATTATCCTTAACCTTATCTGCCCATGCTATCCCATATCGCCTTTTTGATTTCCTGATTTCTCTCGAAATACTGCCCCACACTCTTTATATTGACTAAGAGATAACATTGAATAAAGTTGTCTATATCTAAAGTACGGTTTTCTTTGAATCTTGAATAAAAGCTCAATAACTGTAGTTGTCCATTGTTCCTTAATCTTCCCTTCACTTTAACAGGAACATAATGCCTCTTAACTCCCGTCGTCACACTGTTGAACGCCTCCAACTTGTCAGACATCGCTTTACCTGCTAACAGTCTACTTCAATCAAACTTGAGAAGTCCTTGTCCCATGCCATTAATATTTATGGTACTCCAATTAAAAAAAATGAAAGGTTTATTCTTTTCCATAACCATTATGAAACTAATAGAATTATGATTGCAATGCCCAAAATATTCCCTCACATTTGCTTCAGTCACTTGTCCTGCCTATTGCACAAAAGAAGCCTAATTTTGCTCCATCTCTGTTAGAATCATCCGGATATTGATGAAGAAAATTTTCGTAAACATATTTGACAAATTCTTCACCATCCAACCCTTTAACGCTGTGGTAGTCCCAATTATTTTTTTAAAAAATTAAAATCCCCCATTATGACAACCTTATTAAGCTTGCATAAATCCGAGATCTCCCTACATGTTTGTTTCTCAATTTCTTTCTTACTGTTGGAGAACATATGGTACAATATAATCAACGTGCTCTTTCCTTTCTTATTTTTAATTTCGATCAATATATTTTCACAGGATGATTTTTGACAAAAAGAGCATTTAGTGCAATCTGTTCAAAGTGAACTTTATTTTTTTCTTTTAATACTATCTGCATATTTTAACTGGATACGTTTTCAGAAATATCTCCCCCAGTTCCAGCAGTAATTTATTCCTTAATCAAAAATGGCAGACCGCCCCCTCTCTGCCCTCTGCATATATTTTCCACCCTTTCTATGACATTTAATATCTGGAACATTGAATTGCCAGTCTTGAACATCTCTCAGGCGAAAGTGAGGACTGCAGATGCTGGAAGTTAGAGTCGAGAGAGTGGTGCAAGAAAAGCAGCTCAGTCAGGGTAGCCTTACAACA
>NW_025141831.1:0-1252 GCF_004010195.1 Chiloscyllium plagiosum | reverse complement strand
CCATGGGTGTCAATACAATCTAGTAATTTAAATGGAAGATTCTTCCTATCCATTATGACTTTTACCCCACTCTTAGTATTAAAATACGAGAAATAAACCGGAGCAAACCCGCCTACTGTAATGTCAAATGTTCCTTGTCATCAAGGTGCATCTCCTGCAATAGGACAACTCTCTTTTTTTAAGACAAGAAAGTATATTTTTCCTCTTGACTGGACGATGGCTCCCCTTAATGTTCCAGGTACACCATTTGAGCACATCATTATCCATAACACACTGCAGCAACATTTGAACTCTAGAGAATTTCATATCGACTTACACATCGCTGAGCATTAATGACTAAAGACTCATCGAGCCTTAAATCTGTACAAACTAAAACTACTGCAACTAACAAGCTCTCAAAACTTTCCAAAGCTAAAAACATAAAAAAAGAAACAAAATCCAAAGTGCCAATGACACTTGATAGGGTTTTTACGCACCCTCCCGACCCAATGGGGACGCTGACGGCCTAGGTCTCTGTTCTACAACACTGACAAAGGCCCTGTTTTTAATTGTATCGGTCCTGCGCAAGTTTGATTTACCAAATCCAATACCTCGCATTAATCCAAACGAAAATCCATCTGCAACCCCTCATCCCAGTGAGTGATATTACTGCCACCTCACCTTCCCCATTTAATTTTAAAATTCGCTCCCCCTCTCCAGGAGGCCGACACACTCCGGCCTTGATTTTCACAAAGACCCTGAGCTTGGTTTGCCTTCTGTGGTTAGGGGGAGGAGGGACAGATTGCAGACACAGTCAGTGGGGAGGAGAGGCTGGTCAGTAATCAGCGGCCTGGTATCACGTCATGGTTTTAGGAAGAAGGCAGTCACACGTGAGAGTTGGGTAATACTGATCGGTTTTTTTGGGACCGGAAATTATGATCTTTTTCCGTCTCTGGTGTTCAGTAATGAAAATCTATTTGAGACCCTTCATTGTGCAGAGTGTGTCTGCAGGATTTCTTTCCCAAATATTGCAGACTACAGATAATGGCGATTAAAGCTGTTCATAGTTAACTTCGATGGCACAGCACGTACACTCAACAAAGTAAATACAATGACTGTAGATGCTGGAAACCAGATTCTAGATTCGTAATGCTGGAAGAGCACAGCAGTTCAGGCAGCATCCAAGAAGCAGTAAAATCGACGTTTCGGGCAAAAGCCCTTCATTAGTTGAGACAAATATTTTTGCCTTTGTTTAACAATACAAAGTGTTTTG
>NW_025141830.1:0-1252 GCF_004010195.1 Chiloscyllium plagiosum | reverse complement strand
TCCCCTCTCTTTATCCCTATCTCCCTCAGTCCCCTCCCTTTATCCCTGTCTCCTTTAGCCCCCTCCCTTTATCTCTATCTAAGGGACCTAGAGGGCAACTTTTTCACTCAAAAGCTGGTACGTGTATGAGCTGCCAGAGGAAGTAATGGAGGCTGGTACAATGACAACATTTAAAAGGCATCTGGATGGGGACATGAATAGAGGTTTAGAGAGATATGGGCCAAGTGCTGGCAAATAGGACTAGATTAGGTTAGGGATATCTGGGTTGGTATGGACTGGTTGGACTGAAGGGTCTGTTTCGCTGTACATCTCGATGACTCTATGAAGTGTTTGCAACACTGACACCGGGTACCAGGGTGGAGGGACACAGAACCATACAGCACAGTACAGGCCCTTCGGCCCTCAATGTTGTGCCGGCCTTTCATCCTACAGCCTAACCTCGGTACCCTACATTTTACTATCATCCCCGTGCCTATCTAAGAGTCGCTGAAATGTCTCGAATGTATCTGACTCTACTCCATCAGCTGGTAGTGCACCCCACGCACCCACCGCTCCCCGTGGAAAGAACTGAACTCTGACACCTCCTTTTAAACGTCCCGGGAGTCGGGTTAGCTCACTTGGCTGGATGGTTGGTTTGCAGAGCAGTATGATGCCGACAGCGTGGGTTTAATTCCCATCACCGGTTTGGGGTTACCCCTTCTCAACTTCTCTACCTCGCCTGAGGGCTGGGGACCCCTCAGGTTAAATCCCTCCCAGTCGCTTCTTTCTGCAATGAGAGAGCAGCCCCCAGGGTCTGGTAGGACTATGGCAACACAGCAACGTAAATGTCCTGAGTATATCCGACATTCGTTGGGGTGGTGGGTGGGAGTAGGATCGAAGTGGGCCCCCCGTGGACAGGGTGAGCTCAGAGAGGGCAGTGGGCGGTAAATGGAGAAGGGTTTGAGGTTCAGGGCAGGGAAGGGGGTGCGGTGTCCAGGGGAGGACCATCACAGCAAGTTTGGCCCCTGTAAAGGAATACCACAGCAGAGGCTGATGATGGCGTTGTCTCCAATGTCAAGGCAGTGCAGCTCATGAAGTCCTGGCTTTGACGAAGCTGTGACTTTCAGCAGCTTACTTCACCCTGTTCTGGTATTTGCAGAGCGGTTGTAAGGCAGAGGGGTAAAGCTGTTTACCGAAGACCGGGTGTGTGTGTGTTTGCCTGTGTATGTGTGTACATATGTGTGTGTCTCTATCTGTGTCTGTGGATCTGTGT
>NW_025141829.1:0-1252 GCF_004010195.1 Chiloscyllium plagiosum | reverse complement strand
TTATATGAGGAGCAGCCATTAAAATATGGGACACGGAACATCCCCATTGGGGATGGGGATGCTGGACAGGGAGAAACCCCCAGTGGGAAAATCAAAACTCAGAGCATAGAGAAAAATGAGGGAATTGAAAGACCTGATTCTAAAAGGATAAGAGAGGCAGTTCCAAAGTCGCAGAATTTGATTAAAGCCTTTGAAGTTAGACAGGAGAAAGATGAGACTCCCTCAGCTTTCTTGCAAAGATTAAGAGACTAAATGCGGAAATATCTGGAATGAACCCTGAGGACCCAGTGGCTTGGTCATTTCAAAGGGAAGTTGAGAGTCAACCCTATTGTTGAGAGTCTGGAGTCACATGTAGGCCAGACCAGGTGAAGGTGGTAAATCTCCTTCCCTGAAGGACATTAGGGAGCCAGGTGGGTTTTCCTGACAACAAATGATGGTTTCATAGTTTCATTTGAGTCATAATTCCAGATGTTGATTGAATTCAAATTCCACCATCTGCCATGGTGGGATCAAATCCAGGGTCTCGGTTGTTACCTGAGTCCCTGGATTAATAGACCACAGGCTGGACCATCGCCACACCGTCTTCTCTAATCAACTCTCCATGCAATAGTGGTGTTGCTGTCATCATGATTGAGGTACAGAAAATGGTGCGATTGTCAACTAACTCTATGGCAAGTGGAACTGCTAATATTTCAGGTCACTGGGACTGTGCAGAGATGTAACAGTTCATCAGCAACTGACAAGAATCTGAGAATTCAAAGGCATTTTAAACACAGAGTGGGTGTACCATGTATACATGGATTCGACCTGCTCGTGTCATTAGAAATTCACTGAAGGTTGTATTAATGGTTTCCTCAGGTTTGTGTATCAGCTACTGCTTTCATTCAGGGAGAGCTGAGGGTCTGGTGACCCCACTCTGAACAAGGTGTGGGCAGGGCATTCACAGTGTATTGGGGTCTTCAACACGGCTAACAAATGGAGCAGAGACTGCATAGAAGGAAAACTGTGTAAACAGTGGGGAGCAGGGCACCACAATCTCTTCTCTGGGATTTCCAGGAATACTTTCCAATACTGTACCTATTCCAGGTGCAATGTGTGAAGCCAGTTTGATTAGACAATGAGGAGGTCACAGAGCTGTGTCGCTTGCTTCAGCAGAACCTGTGGTCTCACACCAAGGAGAGGACTGTGCTGATACTGACCATGAAGTGAACTGGTTTGGTTCTGGAACTTTCCATCCAAAAATGTGCAACAT
>NW_025141828.1:0-1252 GCF_004010195.1 Chiloscyllium plagiosum | reverse complement strand
TTCTTCCTTGCATAGAAAGTGAGAATGTTGCAATTTTTTTTTCCTTCTTGTGCACATCAACACTGTGCAGGCCAAGAACAAGAGAGATCGGGTCCTTCTACACCCTTACACTCAAAATTCCCTCAATTGCAACCTTTACAGTGCTTCACATTGTTTGACACCTATCACAGGACCAGAGACAATGGGTAAGAGAACCTGTACCAAACTTGCAGTTGGGGCATGTTGAAGATACATTCAGTTTAACTTTTGACAAACAGTCCTGAGCATAGTCGATACTGTGGAGACTATTCAACGTTTAAGTTTTCCCAAATATCTTCTCATGCCTCTGATGAGACCTCAACGCCTAACTCTCTCTCCAACACCCTTCAGAGTAGATCGAGCTCATCGCAGGTGTGGAGGGGTGTCATCTCCGAATTGATGACATAAGGTGCTGACAGAAAGTGTACTCTTTGTACTGAGCGCACTCCACTCTATGTCGGACCTGTAAGTGTAGTCTTTTTGGGATAAAATCCTGAACTTGAAAAAAAAACGAAGTATGACCCTGTTAGATAGCTCGTTTTCCATGCTAATTGATCAAAGGATATCCTTGTGTCTACCTTAAATAAATCGTTCATGCCGGACACACACCTAAATGCTCAACGTTTGAATTCTGAATCTATCATTCCCGGTTGAAAATCCGGTATACCCACGAAAGGTGTAACGGAAGATGTTCTGCCAATATTGCCTCCCCTCTGCCGAATCGATACCCATGCGTTTGATAATAGTATTGATAACTATTGGGTTATGGCAATTTTCTATAACTGTCCCTATACTGTCCAAAACAGCAAGCTAGTAAGTGGGCTCCTTGCCCGGGAGGTTTTGATGTCTAACCATATTGAAAAAGGTTCCCAAAACACAATCATTGTTGTAGGATAAAAATGAGCTCAGTTGGTAGCTTTTACTGTCTAGGAGATCCACTGCCCCTATTCTATGAGGCAATTCTAGTTGGGTAATTTAATAAGGGAATGCAGTCTTCTGAATGTTTGCTTATCGAAAATCAGGGGGAGCACATGGATAGGGTGCAAAAAACAGGGGCAAATTTGCAACTTTATAACCACTATCTGACCAAACATGAGAATCGAAGCCCGTCCCATCTTTGAAGATTGTGTTTAATTTTGTCAAATAATTACGCAACATTAGCTTTGAACAACTGATCCAGAACTGGAAGAAAGAATATGCTCAAATACATAAAAACCCCTGTGGTCACTTCAAT
>NW_025141827.1:0-1252 GCF_004010195.1 Chiloscyllium plagiosum | reverse complement strand
TCTTTGTAAGTGTATAACACCTCACCGACACAGACAACAGAAGCTGAATTTAGAAATACTTTTGATAAAGGGAGTTGGCCTTCTCTTACCCAGGCTGATTTTGTTCTGTTCTGGATACCTTATTTAAGGAAGGCTGTTCAAACCTGACAGTGTGAAGGAGATGGTATCCTTTTCATATAACAATGAGGGATTTTAGATGGAGTGGTGACCTTATTGAAAATTTGAACAATTCTGATGGGAAAACAAATTATTGTTTCCCGCTCATTTGTTTATTAGTAACTGGCTGGCTAGAATTTCAAGACTGTCAGTGCAAGTGTGAGATGTAGAGAAACTTATTGGGTTGTTGGGTTTGGAATGTGCTGCTTGGGAGGCGGATTCCATAGGAGGTTCGAAAAGAGAGCTGGATATAAATTTGATGATGTTAGAGGGCTCCAGAGATAGGGCTGGAAAGTGGGACTAGCTGGGTAGCTCTTTCAGGAGCTGGTACAGGCACGAATGGCCTCCTTCCGTACAGTAAAATACTATGATTCTATGAACATAGAAGTTCTGAACCAGATTCCAGATAATTCCAGGAGGTCATTTCTTGGGACCTTGGCTCAGTGACCTTGTTGCCAGGGATTTTTGCACACAAACAGCAGCAAATTGTTGTCACGAGTGGGATTGGGACTCGGTTGGGTAATGGTCTGGAAATATTTCATTCCAAGGGAGGTGATGGGAAATCGACAGACCTGCAAGAAATTTTGAATATGCAGGAATCTGGTCAAGTCTATTGAATGGTGAGTGTGAATCTGTGAGCTGCTGATCCTACATCATCATGTCTTGGTCAGTGTTCAAGCTGGTATTCGTCTGATTGGGAAGATCAACAAAAACAAATCTCTGGCAGCGTTGGAAGGAAGTTTGGGTTGTTTCCTGAACAACAGAGAAGGTTGATGGTGGAGCGGTCATGATAGAGGTGTGTAAGATTGGTAGTGTTGTACAGCAGAGAGACCTACGGGTTCAGGTATATAATTCTTTGGGGTTTGTGTCACAGGTAGACAGGGTGTTTGAGAAGGTGTTTAGAACACTTGACTTCATTGCTCAGACCACTGAGTGTTGGGGTTCGGACACCATGTTGTGGTTGTGCAGGACACTGGTGAAGCCTGTTCTGGTGTATTGTGTCCGGTTCTGGTTGCCCTGTTAGAGGAAAGACATTATTAAGCTGGAGAGGGTTCAGAAAGACATATCAGTATGTTGTTGGGAATGGAGCGTTTCA
>NW_025141826.1:0-1252 GCF_004010195.1 Chiloscyllium plagiosum | reverse complement strand
GGAGCATATCAGCTATGGAGAGAGACTGGGTAAACTCGGGTTGTTTAGTTTGGAGCAGAGAAGGCTGAGGAGGATGTGATTCAGAAGGATAAGATTATGAGGGACTTGGACAGTGTGGATGGACAGCAGCTGTTCCTTTAAGACAGAGGGAGAACAAGGGGGAGAACACTCTTAAAGTGAAGGCTTTGAGATTTGGAAAGGAGTTTGAGGATCACTTTTTACCCAGAGGGTTTTGGGGTCTGGAATGCACTACCGGCGAGGGAGTTAACATGAGTAACCTCACACTGTTACAAAATACTTGGATGACCTCTTGAAGTGTCATAACATTTCCAGCTATGGGGCTCACGTAGAAAAGTAGGACTAATGTATACCGTGCTGTATTTATGACGGTGAAAATTCTATGCTTCTATGAGTGCATGGTTGTGCAAGGTCAATAATTAAGAAACTTAAGGCAGGAATCGATGGGTTTCAGAACACTCTATATGCACAAGGGTAATAAGAGTGAACTTGTAATCGCTTCAAGAAGTACGTCAATGGCAAATGTAAGGGGAAAAAAGTGCAGCTTCGTTACCAGAGAATGGAGAAGAGGGAAATGGCAGAACTATGCAGCAAATATTTCAGTTATGTCTTCACAGAAGAAAACAAAACACAAAAGAAAAAAAAAACAATCGTCCCAGCAATACTAGGAAAGTTTAATCTGGTGAGAGAGAAAAAGGGAATAGAATAAATTTAGCAAATAAACGTTATGGAGAAAGTATTTTAATTGGAATTAATGGGCTCAGACAAAGGCAACAGAGATGTATCAAATGGGAATCATATTTGAGAAACTGACTTTTAGCAAAACTGTGGAGAAGCAATCAATGCAATATGATTAAATTTTCAGAAAGATTTTTGATAAAGTCCCAAGCCTACTATGCAAATTCGAATTCGATGAGACTGGGGCTAACAGAAGGGAATGGGAGAGCTAATAGGAAACAGTGGGTAGGAATTAATCAATGTTTGTTTAGAGCAGAGGCCTCGGGGGTATAGCAGGATTCAGTGCTTGGGCCCGAGCTATTTCAAATACAAACCAAACATTTGTTAGAGGGAATCAAATGCAATGTTTCCAATCCTGCTGACGGCACTAATCAAATGTCGGATTGTGAGTGGGTGAGAAGGATGTACAAAAGCTCCAAGGTGACTGAGGCAAGTAGAGTGTCTGTGAAAATACGGGGCAATAAAGGGCAATGTGAGTACATGTGATGTGTTGTGC
>NW_025141825.1:0-1252 GCF_004010195.1 Chiloscyllium plagiosum | reverse complement strand
CAACCCCCATTTGCCACCACACCCCGTCAAACTCCGCCCATCTCCCATACCTGCCCTGTCCACTCTCTGGCCTCCCGGATCTGCTCCCTTTCCCCCGCACAGCTCCTGTGCCCACCCTGACCTCGTCACAGCAACATTCCCCCTCACCCCGTCATGTCCACCCATTAGCCGGTTCCAATTTGAACCCAGGTCCCTTTTCAGTCTTTTCCAATTCATTCATGGGGTGAGGGCATCGCTGGCTAGGCCCAGCTTGATTGCCCGTCCCTAATTGGATAGGTAAGAGCCAACCACATCGCTGTGGGTCGGGAGTCACATGTAGACCAGACCAGGTAAAGGAAGACAGTTTCCTTCCCTCAAGGCCATTAGTGAACCAGATGGGCTTTCCTGACAATCCTCAATGGATTCATGGTCATCGTTAGACTCAATGTGGAGATCCGGTCCATCATTTGACTCTCAATTCCAGACCTGTATTGAATTCCAAATTTCTCTGTCTGTCATGGCAGAATTCGAATGCAGGTCCGGAACATCACCTGGGTCTCTGAATTGACAGAGTCGAGAGTGTGGTGCTGGAAAAGCACAGCAGGTCAGGCGGCAGCTGAGGAGCAGGAGAATCATCGGGAAGGACTGATGAAGGGCTCTTGCCCGAAACATCGACTCTCCTGCTCCTGCAGATGCTGCCTGACCCGAGGCGCTTTTCCAGCACCACACTCTCGACTCTGATCTTCACCATCTGCAGTCCTCGCTTTCTCCTCTCTGAATTAACAGTCCAGTGACAATACCGCGAGGCTGTCATTGGCCCAATCATTCTTTTTTTAACGTGTAAATGTTGCTCAGAGACCTCACAGTGGACTGTTAATACAGAGACCCACATAACGTTCTGAGGAACCAGGTTCGAATCCAGATTAAGACTGCAGACCTGCTACTTTGAAGAACAGCAGAGGGGATTATTTGACCTTCAATCCATACCTTGATCCGGAGGGTAATCGTGCACTTTTTTAATTGGAGCATTCTGTGCACAAATACACTCGAACCTGCACATCCCTGGACACTATGGGACAATTTAGCATGGCCAAACCACCCTAACCTGCATATCCCAGGGCACTATGGGACAATTTAGCATGGCCAATCCACCCTAACCTGCACATCCCTGGGCACTATGGGACAATTTAGCATTGCCAATCAACCCTAACCTGCACATCGCTGTGCACTATGAGACAATTTTAGCATGGCCAATCCACCCTAATCTGCACAT
>NW_025141824.1:0-1252 GCF_004010195.1 Chiloscyllium plagiosum | reverse complement strand
GAGTGTATATCAGTGAGTGTGCACCTGTAAGTCGGTGTTTGTGCCTGAGTGTATGTCAGTGAGTGTGCACCTGGAAGTCTGTGTTTGTGTGTCTGAGCATATGTCAGTGAGTGTACACCTGAAAGTCTGTGTTTGTGCCTGTGTGTAGTTCAGTGAGTGTGCACCTGTAAGTCTGTGTCTGTGTCTCTGAGTGTATGTCAGTGAGTGTGCACCTGTAAATTTGTGTTTGTGTCTGAGTGTATGTCAGTGAGTGTGCACCTGTAAGTCAGTGTTTGTGTTTCTGAGTGTATGTCAGAGGGTGTGCACCTGTAAGTCTGTGTTTGTGAGTGAGTGTATGTCAGTGAGAATGCACCTGTAAGTCTGTGTTTGTGTCTGAGTGTATGTCAGTGAGTGTGCACCTGTAAATCTGTGTTTGTGCCTGAGTGTATGTCAGTGAGTGAGCACCTGTAAGTCTGTGTTTGTGTGTCTGAGTGTATGTCAGTGAGTGTGCACCTGTAAGTCTGTGTTTGTGTCTCTGAGTGTATATGAGTGAGTGTGCACCTGTAAGTCAGTGTTTGTGTGTCTGAGTGTATGTCAGTGAGTGAGGACCTATAAGTCTGTGTCTGTGTCTCTGAGTCTATGTCAGTGAGTGTGCACCTGTAAGTCTGTATTTGGGATTCTGTGTGTATGTCAGTGAGTGTGCACCTGTAAGTCTGTGTTTGTGTGTCTGAGTGTATATCACTGAGTGTGCACCTGTACGTCTGTTTTTGTGCCTGAGTGTATGTCAGTGAGTATGCAACTGTAAGTCTGTGTTTGTGTCTGAGTGTATGTCAGTGAGTGTGCACCTGTAAGTCTGTGTTTGTGCCTGTGTGTAGTTCAGTGAGTGTGCACTTGTAAGCCTGTGTTTGTAACTATGATTGTATGTCAGTGAGTGTGCAACTTTAAGTCTGTGTTTGTGTCTGAGTGTATGTCAGTGAGTGTGCACCTGTAAGTCTGTGTTTGTGTGTCTGAGTGTATGTCAGTGAGTATGTGAATGTCAGTCTGTGCTTGTGTCTCTGTGTTTATGTCAGTGAGTGTGCACCTGTAAGTCTGTGTTTGTGTCTCTGAGTGTATGTCAGTGAGTGTGCACCTGTACGTTTGTGTCTGTGTCTCTGAGTGTATGCCTGTGTGTGTGCATCTCTAAGTTTGTATTTGTGTCAGAATGTATGTCAGTGAGTGTGCATCTGTAAGTCTGTGTTGTGTCTCTGAGTTTATGTCAGTGACTGTGCACCAG
>NW_025141823.1:0-1252 GCF_004010195.1 Chiloscyllium plagiosum | reverse complement strand
TCTCCCTCACTCCTTGATATCTCATATGCTTTATGTAAACCACCCTGAACCCCTCGATTAGATTTCAGTCTCTCCCTCATTCCTCGGTCTCACATATGCCGTATGTCAAGCAACCTGAACCTCTCGATTAGATTCCAGTCTCTCCCTCCCTCATGGTTATCACAAATGCTGTATGTAAACCACCCCCACCCCCTCGATTAGATTCCAGTCTCTCCCTCACTCCTGGGTATCTCATATGCTGCATATAAACCACCCTGAACCCCACGATTAGATTCCAGTCTGTCCCTCACTCTGGGCTATCTCTTATGCTGTATCTAAACCACCCTGAACCTCTCGATTAGATTCCAGTCAGTCCCTCACTCTGGGCTATCTCTTATGCTGTATCGGAACCACCCTGAACCTCTCGAATAGATGCCAGTCTCTCCCTCTCTCCTGGTTATCTCATATGCAGTATGTAAACCACCTGAACCCCTCGATTAGATTACAGTCTCTCCCTCACTCCTGGGTATCTCATATGCTGTATATAAACCACCCTGAACCCCTCGATTTGATTCCAGTGCCTGTCCCTCACTCTTGGGTGTCTCTTATGCTGTATGTATGCCCTAAACCCCTCAATTAGATTCCAATCTGGAACTTACTCCTGGGGATGTGTTATTGGATCAGTGAAGTGATCCTTGTTGGATGTTAGACCGAAGACAAGATAAACTAAATTGTCAAATGTTACATTGGGAGCAGGAACACAGAAAGCTGTTGTTTCATTTCTGTTCTGTTACAGATCTCCAAGTTTCAGATTGGAGCTGAATTTCTGTCACAATGGGGAAAGTCTCAAAAGCTGTTTACTGTCCTGCTTGAATGCATCATCATAACATGAATTCCCTTGCAAGTTAGGAAATGGAGAAAGCTTCTGGAAGGTGTCTGTATCTGTCTGTCTGTGTATGTCTGTTTGTGTGTGATTCTGTGTGCGTGTTCAATGTTTTATATATTTTCAAACTGTATTGATGTTGCCAGTCTCTCTTGCTTTTCCTTATTTATAAGCTCAATGTCATCGTTTTACTGATATAAAATGGAGGCTGTGGACAAATCTAAATTGTCTGCCTGACTGATTTGTGTCAGGAAAACATTCCGCAAGGGAGAGGGGGCAATGTGTCAAAAACCATTTCCATTCATTGATGCTGGCAGAGATAGGAAATGGAGACACCTCTTTGAAGGGGATTAAAACGCATATCCCAGATCCTGTTTGCAGTGAATGCGG
>NW_025141822.1:0-1252 GCF_004010195.1 Chiloscyllium plagiosum | reverse complement strand
TAGTTATTAGTTATTTGTGCAATTGCAGGTTTTCTTTTTCATATTGCCGTGAATCGTTTGCTTTTGTATCTGTTATCATATTCTGAAAAAAAAAATTCTGATATATTTAAAGAAATAAGCATGCACACATGTTGAAATGGCTAAAACACCGAAAATTGAATGGTCTCAGCAGAGATTAAGTCAGATCTCACAGGAGTCTCACAGGCAGTATCTGCAGAACAGAATATTGAGTCTTTTTCGGTAAAAATTTGAAGGGACCTGTAAAATGTGGTCTTTGACATGAGATTTGTGGTTGAATCAAATGAGAAACCTGCTGAGTCCTACTTTGATATTTGGAGAAAATCATCCAATCTTTTATGCATCTTCAGGCAGCACTGCAAAATTCCTACCAACTGAGTGGTGAGAGTGTAATTAGGAGGGACTACAACTTGTTCTGCCTTATTAAAGGCATAAGTTGCTTCTTTAAAATCAGTTTCATCTCTTACCACACACGCTAAATAAGTGAGATATCGAGAATTCTTGACATGGAAGTCACAGCTGTTTCCTTGCGACTTTAGCTCATCACTTGCTTTGAAGGACCGGCATGTTGAATAACAGACATCACATCTCAGGGCATGGGCTACATTCACGCCACATCCGTGGACATTCGCATCAGCTATCCCAGCCTTTAATAACCCTCTGATCACTTATCGGATCCAGTTACAACTTTGTTATTCTCTTCAGTGCTGCACTAGCAATTACCACTGCAATGCTGCAGCAAGAACACTGTGCACGAAGGGGTATGCACACAGTCCATGGACTGATCTGAGCCGCAGCTGGAACTTGTTCTTTGCTGTTATCCGGTTCAATGATTCGGAGGTGATCTGCCTTGCATTGCATTGACTTTTTGAGCTCTGCTTTACTCACAGGCTCACAGTACTAATATCTAATGCACTGTTTAGTGCAGATACAACATCAGGGAGCTTTTCACGGTTGTCAGCAGGTGTTTCTGGTGTCAGGACCATGTCAGACATCAATCCAGGAGCTTGAACATGGTCAGTCAGCTGCTTGGGGCAGTCGGAGAAAGCATGTTGTCCACTTAAGTGTTGGGGAGATGAATATTGGACAGGCACCACATGTTTTGTTTCTATCTGGCCTACTGTGGGCTATCTTCCTCCTGGAATGAATGAGACGCAGGCATTACGGAGCGCAGTTACTTTTGATGCAGCTGATGAGATTATCCTGAGTAGGCAAAACAGAGGACATGCAGGAT
>NW_025141821.1:0-1252 GCF_004010195.1 Chiloscyllium plagiosum | reverse complement strand
AGGATGATAGTGACGCAGTAACTGTTTTGGGGTCAGGGTGTTAATGATGCAGTAAGTGTGAAGGGCTCATGGTGATAGTGACGCAGTGGGTTTGAGGGGTCAGGGAGATAGATATGCAGTCTGTGTGAGGGCAAGAGGTGTATAGTGACTCCGTAAGTGTGCTGGGTTCAAGGTGATAGTGTCACAGTACGTGTGAGGGGGTCAGTGTGATAGTGATGCAGTAAGTGTGACGGTATCAGGGAGATAGTAATGTAGTGAGTGTGATGGGTTCAGGGTGATAGTGACGCAGTAAATGTGAGGGAGTCAGGGTGATAATGACACAGTAAGTGTGAGGCGATCAGGGAGATAGTGACGCAGTACGTGTGAGGGGAACAGGAGTATAGTGATGCAGTAAGTGTGAGGGGAACAGGAGTATAGTGACTCAGTAAGTGTGATGGGGTCAGGGTGATAGTGACACAGTTGGTGAGACGGGATCAGGGAGTTCGTAATGCAGTGTGTGTGAGAGGATTCAGCTGATAGTGACGCAGTAAGTGTGAGGGTTTCAGGGTGATAGTGATGCACTAAGTGTGATGGGATCAGGGACATAGTGACGCAGTAAGTGTGATGGGATCAGGGTGATAGTGACACAGTAAGTGTGATGGGATCAGGTAGATAGTGACGGAGTAAATGTCAGGGGATCAGGGTGAGAGTGACACGGTAAGTGTGATGGTGTCAGGGTAATAGTGAAGCAGGAAGTTTGAGGGGTCAGGGAGATAGTGACGCAGTACGTGTGAAGGTATCAGGGTGATAGTGACACAGTAAGGGTGATGGGATCATGGAGATAGTGACCCAGTAATTGTGATGGTGTCAGGGTGATAGTGACACAGTAAGTGTGAGGGGATCAGGGAGAAAATGACGCAGTAAATGTGATGGGATCAAGGTGATAGTGATGCAGTAATTGTGAGGGTGTCAGTGTGATAGTGACGCAGTAAGTGTCAGGGGTACAGGGTGATAGTGACACCATAAGTGTGTGGGGTCAGTGTGATAGTGACACAGTAAGGGTGATGGGATCAGGGGGAAAGTGACGCAGTAAGTGTGAGGGTATCAGGGTGGTAGTGACGCAGTAAGTGTGATGGGGTCAGGGAGATAGTGACGCAGTAAGTGTGTTGGGATCAGGGTAATAGTGACACAGTAAATGTGAGGGGATCAGGGTGACAGTGACTCAGTAAGTGTGAGGTTGTCAGGGTGATAGTGACGCAGTAAGTGTGATGGG
>NW_025141820.1:0-1252 GCF_004010195.1 Chiloscyllium plagiosum | reverse complement strand
CACTTTCTAAAATGAAATTAAAAAAGGCTCCCCATCATTCTCATCAAATTTAGATAATGCCTGGATGTATTTAAACAGATCCTGATCAGGACTTTGGCTACTATAGGGTTGCTCAACCTCACTATCCTCTAATGAAAATCCATACAAAATGAAGAGGAATTTAGAGTAACTTAACTATTGTAAACCTTAACCGAATAATGGATACAGTACGTTCTACAAATGAACTGTTCAATCTATTCACATCACCTAAACACACCCCTTGGCAAAAAGGAAAATTCAGACATGCATTCTTGCATACAGTTCTCCAATCCAGGAGGAAACACCATCAAGTGAGGCTTTAGAGACAGTAACAGCTAGGGATAATTTACTAAAACTTCCAACCCCTCTGGGACCCCAAACACCCCGTGATTGTTACAGCTGCAAGAAAAAACAAACTAGAAAGCCTGGTCTGTGTGAGCTGTCCATTGTTACTACTATTTATTAAAAACCCTAAAAGCCCCGTGAGTTATTTACTTGAGCCGTTTTCAGTAGGCACTTTGGCCTTTAAGACCTCTTACTAAAAAAATTGAGAAACTAACGTTTTATTTAAAAAGTAACAGCATTGTCAGGCAATTTAGATGCCTGGTCCTTCACTCAGTGGGCTTGCTCGTGTTACTGATCGCAAGCTCACCTGAGAGGGACAACCACAGGTACAGACCAAGTTACAAGGATGTGTCTCATAACTTCTGAAACACGCCTGTCCATGGACCATAACATGGAACATACCAGGAAGTGGACAATAGTTTGACACACACCATTTCAGTATTTCTGAGCTACACAATGCCAGCACTCGATACACCAGGGAGCCAAAACCCAAGGCCAGGGACACAGAGATTCACATTAAAGACAGAAACAGACAATTAATTAACTGAAAAGATGTTGTGGAAACATGGGGAAAAAGACAGGGCAGTGGGACTAACTGGAGCAGTGAGATCTTCGTGAGTAAATTTACAAGAATGAGAACATTGAATAAAGGCACTGCCACACCAGCTGGAATGGTTTGTTACATCAAATTCTGAATCTGCTTGACAGAGCACCACAAACAACATAAACTGGGACAAGATGACAGCCCAGCATGGAGAGCTGTGCAGACCATGCTAGTGTGTTGTTCAATGAACTGCACTATCTGCCCAGCCTGGAGAGTATTGCAAACGTTACTATCATATGCTAACTTTGCTTGCATCAGATTACTGCTTGCAATGGGAAGGTTTGC
>NW_025141819.1:0-1252 GCF_004010195.1 Chiloscyllium plagiosum | reverse complement strand
ATATCTATAAACATCTTCAGTCACGACTACCCTTCATATCTTTGTTTGGTCCTCCAGTTTATACAAACCACTTTATCTCTGTAATCTGCTCCATTCACCTAAAATCTTCTTTGTCTGTGTAAACCGCTCCATCCTACTCACACCGTTGTCCCAGTAAACTGCTCCATCCCTCCCAACCTCTCCATCTTAATGGACACATGTAGACCGTACAGCTCTCCACATTTCTGTGACATCCTGTGGCTCTATGCGCTCCTTGTGAAACCACCTACAGTCCCCACAACTCTCCCAGTCTGGGTCGTCTTCTCCAGATCAGACCATTGATGTCTTTGTTACCTCCGACAATCCTAGTAAGCCCTTCCTAATGTATCTATTCATTCAGATCCCATCATCTCCAGCCTCCTGAAACCTCTTCCTGCCATTGTAACTCTCGCTATTTAAAACACGGAACAGTACAGCACAGTACATGCCCTTCAGCCCTCAATGTTGTGTCAAGCTTTTATCTAACTCTAAGATGAATCTAACTGCAGACCATTGAAAGAACAAAGAAAATCACAGCACATAAACAAGCTCTTCAGCCCGCTGATCCAGATTCTCTGTCGAAACCCGTCGCCTATTTTGTGACGATCTGCTCCCTGCCCATTCATGCATCTATGTGGATACATCTTAACTGACGTTATCATTCCTGCCTGTACCTCCTCCGCTGGCAAAGTGTTCCAGGTCCCCATCACTCTCTGTGTATGGGGGCCTGCCATGCATATCTACCCTAAACCTTTCCCCTCTCACTGTCAACTCGTGACCCCTAGTAATTGAGTTTCGCACTCTGGGGAAAACGCTTCTTGCTATCCACCTTGTCTATACATCCCATAATTTTGCAAACCTCAATCAGGTCCCCAACCTACCTTCATCTTTCTAATGAAAATAATCCAAAGCTATTACATCTCTCGTTATTGCTAGCGCCCTCTATACCAGGCAACATCCTGGTGAACGTCCTCTGCACCCTCTCCAAAGCATGCACATCCTTTTGGTAATGTGGAGACCAGAACTGTACGTAATATTCTAAACCAAAGTCCGATGCAACTGTAACATGACCTGCCAACTCTTGTACTCAATATCCCGTTCAATTAAGGAAAGCATGCCATACGCCGCCTTGACCACTTTACTGACCTGGGGTGCCACCTTCAAGGAACAATGGACCTGATTACCCATATCTCAATATTCTCCAGGACCTTCCCATTTACTGTATATTTCACTT
>NW_025141818.1:0-1252 GCF_004010195.1 Chiloscyllium plagiosum | reverse complement strand
TGTGAAAATGTTCCCCATCGATGGCTCATCCTGAAAGAAAGGAGGCGTGGGATGGAGAAAAATCAGCATTGGCTGATTCATTGAAGACAGAGGGTGGTACTATATTGAAAGTATTCAGCCTTGGATTTGGTAAGCAGTGGTGTTCTTTAGGAGTTGTTTCTCGGATCTCTGCCTTTGTGATTTTTATAAATGACTTGGATAAGTAATTGAAAGGTTGTGTTGGCCAGGATGTCGAAGAAACGATAGTTGTTCGAATTGTAGATAGCCTGAAAATTATCGAGACATTGACAGGATGCAGAACTGGTTTGATAAGTGGCATTTGGAGTTCAACCTGGATAGGTGTGAAATGATTAATTTTGGAAGGACGAATTTGAATGCGGGATTTATGGTTAAGGGCAGGATACTCGACAGTGTTGAGGACGAGTGAGACCTTGTTATCAATGTCAATAGAGTTATAGAGATGTACAGCATGGAAACAGACCCTCGGTCCAACCCGTCCATGCCGAGCAGATATCCCAACCCAATCTAGTCCCACCTGCTAGCACCCTGCCCATGTCCCTTCAAACCCTTGCTATTCATATACACAGCCAAATGCCTTTTAAATGTTGCAATTGTACCAGCCTCCACCACTTCCTCTGGCAGCTCATTCCATATGCGTACCACCCTCTGCATGAAAAAGTTGCCCCTTAGGTCTCTTTTACATCTTTCCCCTCTCACACTAAACCCATGCCCTCTAGTTATGGACACCCCGAAACAGGAAAACTACTTTGTCTATTTATCCATCCATGCCCCTCATAATGTTGTAACCCTCTATAACGTCACCCCTCAGCCTCCGACGCTCCAGGGAAAACAGCCTCCTCAAAGTTGCCAACCAAGTTGATCGAGTTGTAAATAAGGTGTATGGTGTGTTTGCTTTTATTAGCGAGTTTAAGTGACATGAGGTTATTCCCCAGCTCTGTAAAGCCCTGGTTAGACAACTCTAACAATATTGGGTTCAGTTCTGGTCGCTGCATTATAGTAAGGATGTGGAAACTTAAAAGATTGTGCAGAAGAGTTTTGCCGGGAAGCTGTCCGGACTACAGTGCATGTCTTATGAAGAAAGGTTCAGGGAGCTGGGTCTTTTGTCAGTAGAATGAAGGAGGATGAGCGTTGGCCTGACGGAAGTGTGTAAGATGATGAGAATCATAGATAAATCTGAGAGTCAGAGACTTTTTTTCTGCAGGCGGAAATGTCTATCACTGGGGGACATAAT
>NW_025141817.1:0-1252 GCF_004010195.1 Chiloscyllium plagiosum | reverse complement strand
ACCCTTACCGCCATCCAACACCACCTCCAACCTGATCCCCACCACCATCCAAAACTGAACGCAGCCTGACTTCCAACTCCGTCCAACACCGCCCACAGAGTGACCCTTAATGCCGACCACACACCACTCCCAGCCTGGCCCTCATCGCCATTCACACACTGCCCTGCTTGACCCTTACCGCCGACCCCAGCTTGACCCTCACTGCCGTCCACACACCGCAGCCAGCCTGACCTTCACTGACCCGCCAACACCACCGACAGCCAGACACTTACCACTGTCCACACACCGCCCCCAGCCTGACCCTTACTGCCATCATCACACCGCCCCCAGCCTGCTCCTCACCACAGCCCAACACTACTCCCCAGCCTGACCCTTAATGCCGTCTACACACTGCCCCAGCCTGGCCCTCATCGCCATTCACACACCACCCTAGCCTAACCCTGACCGCCGTCCCTAGCCTGACCCACACTGCCGTCCAACACCACCCCCAGCCTGACCCTTAACGCTGTCCACACACCACCTCCTGCCTGACTCTTTCCGCCGTCCACACACCGCCCCCAGCCTGACCCTCACCGCCATCCACACAGTGCCTCCAGCCTGACATCCACCACCGTCCAACACCGCCCCTCACCACCCCCAGCCTAACCCTCACCATCCCAAGTCTGACCCTCACTGCTGTCGACACACCGCCCCCAGCCTGACCCACACTTACCCCACACACCGCCCCCAACCTGACCCTCACGGCCGTTCACACGCTGCCTCCAGCCAGACCCTCACTGCCGTCCACACACCGCCCCCAGCCGGAATCCCAACACCATCCAAAACTACCCCCAGCCTGAACCTCACCGCCGTCTGCACACCGCCACCAGCCTGACCCTCACCGCCATTCACACACTGCCCCCTGTCTGTCCCAAACAATGTCCAACACCGCCACCAGCCTGACCCTCACCGCCATCCACACACTGCCCCTTGTCTGTCCCAAACCAACGTCCAACACCGCCCACAGTCTGACCCTCAGCGCTGTCCATGCACCGCCCAGAGCCTGACCCTTACCGCCATCCACACACCACCCCCAGTCTGATCCTCACCACCGTCCAACACCGCCCCCAGCCTGAATCGCAATACCGTCTAACACCGCTCCTAGCATGTCTCCCAACACTATCCAACACCGCCCCCAGTCTGACCGTTACTGCTGTCCACACAGTGCCTCCAGCCGGCCCTCACCACCGTCGACACGCCGCCCCCCAGCCTG
>NW_025141816.1:0-1252 GCF_004010195.1 Chiloscyllium plagiosum | reverse complement strand
CCATCTCCCCCCGACAGTGCGGCACTCCCTCAGGACTGGGCACCGGGAGGGAGGGAGTGTGGGCCTGGATGATGGAGCTCAAGGTCTAGAGTATATTCATCTCCCTCCGACAGTGCGGCGCTCCCTCAGTACTGGGCACCGGGAGGGAGGGAGTGTGGGTCTGGATTATGGAAAGGCCTAGTCCATCTCCCTCCGACAGTGCGGCCCTCCCTCAGTACTGGGCACCGGGAGGGAGGGAGGGAGGGAGTGTGGGCCTGGGTTATGGAGCTCAAGGCCTAGAGTATATCCATCTCCCTCTGACAGTGCGGCACTCCCTCAGTACTGGGCACCGGGAGGGAGGGAGTGTGGGTCTGGATTATGGAGCTCAAGGTCTAGAGTATATCCATCTCCCTCCGACAGTGCGGCGCTCCCTCAGTACTGGGCACCGGGAGGGACGGAGGGAGTGTGGGCCTGGATGATGGAGCTCAAGGCCTAGAGTATATCCATCCCCCTCCGACAGTGCGGCACTCCCTCAGTACTGGGCACCGGGAGGGAGGGAGTGTAGGCCTGGATTATGGAGCTCAAGGTCTAGAGTATATCCATCTCCCTCCGACAGTGCGGCCCTCCCTCAGTACTGGGCACCGGGAGGGAGGGAGGGAGGGAGTGTGGGACTGGACGGTGGAGCTCAAGGCCGAGAGTATATCCATCTCCCTCCGACAGTGCGGCGCTCCCTCAGTACTGGGCACCGGGAGGGACGGAGGGAGTGTGGGCCTGGATTATGGAGCTCAAGGCCTAGAGTATATCCATCTCCCTCCGACAGTGCGGCACTCCCTCAGTACTGGGTACCGGGAGGGAGGGAGGGAGGGAGTGTGGGCCTGGATTATGGAGCTCAAAGCCTAGAGTATATCCATCTCCCTCCGATAGTGTGGCACTCCCTCAGTACTGGGCACCGGGAGGGAGGGAGGGAGTGTGGGTCTGGATTATGGAGCACAAGGCCTAGAGTATATCCATCTCCCTCCGACAGTGCGGCACTCCCTCAGTACTGGGGCACCGGGAGGGAGGGAGTGTGGGCCTGGATTATGGAGCTCAAGGCCTAGAGTATATCCATCACCCTCCGACAGTGCGGCCCTCCCTCAGTACTGGGCACCGGGAGGGAGGGAGGGAGGGAGTGTGAGCCAGGATTATGGAACTCAATGCCTAGAGTATATCCATCTCCCTCCGACAGTGCGGCCCTCCCTCTGTACTGGGCACCGGGAGGGTGGGAGTGTGGGCC
>NW_025141815.1:0-1252 GCF_004010195.1 Chiloscyllium plagiosum | reverse complement strand
ACATGCCCATTCATTGCCTCTTAAATGTTGTAACTGTACCAGCCTCCATCACTTTTGCTGCCAACTCATTCCATACACACACTACCCTCTGTGTGAGAAAGTTACTCCCTCAGGTGTTTTTTAATCTTGCCCCTCTCACCTTAAATCTATGCCCTCTGGTTTGGACTCCTCCGGCCTTGGAAAGTAACCATATTCATGCCCCTCATGGCCTCTACAAAGTCAGGGCACTTCAGGCCTGAGAATACGAGATGTTCACATTGAACCATAAAGGGCCCTGAGGAGAGTGTACTGGGCGTAGCTGAGGAATGAGAGAATAAAACTAAGGATTTAATTTAATAAAACAATATATTCATTTTAACAGTATTTTGAAGACATGAATTTATTGTACAGTAATTATGAAGCCACATATAAAAATATTTTCAAATGATAAATTACAAATAACTCCTAAATGGAGCAGATAACAGGGATGGAGTATGCAATCAGGGGAATGTTTAACCAGACATTACATGGCTCACATTGGTGTTCGGGTAACATTAATATATGTTTCAGCTCAGAGAGGTAGAAAATGTAACTTGTCTGAGAAGCCACAACCATTGCTCCATCGCTTTACATGTTCATCTCGACAGTAACATATAGAACATAGAACATGGAACAATGCAGCGCATAACAGGCCCTTCGGCCTTTGATGTTGTTCCGACCTGTGAACTATTCTCAGCTCTTCCCCCGACACTATCCTAAATTCATCCATGTGCTTATCTAAGGATTGTTTAAATCTCCCTAATGTGGATGAGTTGACTACATTAGCAGATAGGGCATTCCATGCCCTTACCACTCTCTGCATAAAGAACCTGCCTCTGACATCTGTCTTAAATCTATCACCCCTAAATTTGTAATTATGCCCCCTCGTACAAGCTGACATCATCATCCTAGGAAAAAGACTTTCACTGTCTACTCGATCTAATCCTCTGATCATATTGTATGTCTCTATCAAATCCCGTCTCAGCCATCCCTCCAAACCAGGCAACATCTTGATAAATCTCCTCTGCAACTTTTCCAATGATTCCATATCCTTCCTATAATATGGGGACCAGAATTATACACAATATTCCAAGTGTGGTCGCACCAGCGTCTTGTATAGTTGCAACATGACTTTACGGCTCCGGAACTCAATCGCTCGACAAATAAAATCTAACACACCGTATGCCTCTTTAAGAGAGAACAGAAAATCCATCAGTCATCTTTCCCACTCATG
>NW_025141814.1:0-1252 GCF_004010195.1 Chiloscyllium plagiosum | reverse complement strand
GCACACGCATACGTACTATCCTTCTCTCTCACATGCGCATGCGCACATATACATACTATACCTCTCTCTCAAACATGCATGCACACACATATATACTATCCCTCTCTCACACATGCATGCACACACATACATACTATCCCTCTCACTCACACCTGCATGCACACACATGCATATTATCCCTCACTCTCACACATGCATGCACATACATACATACTATCCCTCTCTCTCACACGCGCATGCACACACATGCATACTATAGATCTCTATCACACGTGCATGCACACGCATACGTACTATCCTTCTCTCTCAAACGCGCATGCACACACATACATACTATCCCTCGCTCTCACACGTGCATGCGCACACATACATAGTATCCCTCTCTCTCACAAGTCCATGCGCACACATACATACTATCCCTCTCTCTCACACGTGCATGCACACACATACATACTATCCCTCTCTCTCACACGTGCATGCGCACACATACATACTATCCCTCTCTCTCACACGTCCATGCACACACATACATACTATCCCTCTCTCACACGTGCATGCACACACATTCTCAGTCTGTCTCCCCCCTCACACACATACATACTATCCCTCTCTCACACACGTGCTTGCAAACACATACTCACTCTCTCTCCCCCCTCACACACATACCTACTATCCCTCTCTCTCACACGTGCATGCACAAACTTACTCACTCTCTCACTCCTTCACAGACATACATACTATCCCTCTCTCTCACACGTGCATGCACACACATACATACTATCCCTCTTTCTCACACGCGCATGCACATACATACATACTATCCCTCTCTCTCACATGTGCATGCACACACATACATACTATACCTCTCTCTCACACGCGCATGCACACACATACATACTATCCCTTACTCTCACACGTGCATGCACACACATACTCACTCTCTTTCCCCCCCCTCAGACACATACATATTATCCCTCTATCTCACACGTTCATGCACACACATACATACTATCCCTCTCTCTCACACGTGCATGCACACACATACATACTATCCCTCTCTCGCACACACGCATGCACACACATACACACTATCCCTCTCTCTCACACGTGCATGCACACACATACAAATTAACCCTCTCTCTCACACATGCATGCACACACATACATACTATCCCTCGCTCTAACACGCGCATGCACACACATACATACTATCCCTCTTTCTCACACGTGCATGCACACACATACATACTAT
>NW_025141813.1:0-1252 GCF_004010195.1 Chiloscyllium plagiosum | reverse complement strand
ATTATTGGAGATAAGTGATCTGGGATGACAGCATCGTGCTCACAGGTTACGGCACCAGGCAAAGGGCTTGCAGTCTGTGGGAGTTTCTAAATTAAATTTATTTGTATTTCTCCTCATGCTGTCTTCTAATATAACTTCAGACTCGTCTGACACCTCTTGCTCTCACTCAATCTGTGGCTCCGTTTTCTCTCCATTCCTTTTATCTCTCTTCACTTCCTTTTTTCTCTGTTAATTTTTCTCTCTCTCACGCACACACGCACAGACACACACATTCTGTTCTCTCTGTTGACAAATTGTGTTGTTGGAGAGCTCGTCGGTGTACAATGGGCTAAATGGCCTCCTTCAGTGCTCTATCAATTCTGAAGTTCTCTCACCCACATTAAAGACTTCAGGTGCCTGGAGAGACAAGCTGATCCTGCGAAGGACACAGTGCAGAATCATCCTTTATCTCTTCCTGTTGTCTGATATGCAGCGGCCTTGAAATATTAGTTCAAAAAAATAGATAGAAATTCGAGCAGTTGGGAGAACGTTCACCAGATGATTTTGCTGTCAGGATTTAACAAGCAGTTCCCACATACAAAATTGGATTTGCCTGATAGCAGCTCCTCCCAATTGACATGTCCGAGCTCTGGCTGATGCTGACGTAATTTGCCTTCCGCCAATTCAGTAGATTCCCACAAGGTCCTGACATATCCGTGTTCATAGCTATCCTCAATCTGAAGGAACTGTGACCACTGTTTCTAAAATTATGTCCCACTGAAAGGTCAGTCACCTGGCCAGGCTCATGAGCCAATACGAGGTCCAGTATGGTTCTTCCTCTCGTTGGACTATCCATATACTACTGCAGTTAACAAATTCTGCCCCGTCTAAGCCCCTTGCTCTAATGGACTTCCAGTCCTTATTGGAGATATTAAAGTCACTCACTATGACCACTTTTTTTAATACACCTTTCCTGAATCTACGTACATATCTGTTCCTCAATCCCTCCATGGCTGTTGGAGAGATTATGGTAACGCAGTGCTTGCAGCCATTTTATTTTTGAGCTTGACCCATATTGCTGCAGTGGATGGTCCCTCCTGTATGTCCTCTTCAAGTGCAGATGTAGCTTTCTCCCTGATCAGTAAAATAACTCGTCCACCTCTTTCAGCTTCTTCTCTATCTCGCCTAAACCAATGAAAACCTGGATACTTTGAACGGCCAGTCCTTTCCCTCTCTCAAACAAGTCTCTGTAAAGCCGCAACATCATAGACCC
>NW_025141812.1:0-1252 GCF_004010195.1 Chiloscyllium plagiosum | reverse complement strand
ACTCCCTCCACACTGATCCTCTGACAATGCTGTAGTCCCTCCACACTGACCCTCTGACAATGCTGCACTCCCTCCACACTGACCCTCTGACATTGCAGCACTCCCACCACACTGACCCTCTGACAATGCTGCACTCCCTCCACACTGATCCTCTGACAATGCTGCACTCCCTCCACACTGACCCTCTGACAATGCTGCACTCCCTCCATACTGACCCTCTGACAATGCTGCACTCCCTCCATACTGACCGTCTGACAATGCTGCACTCCCTCCATACTGACCCTCTGTCAATGCTGCACCCCCTCCACACTGACCCTCTGACAATGCTGCACCCCTTCCACACTGACCCTCTTACAATGCTGCACTCCCTCCACACTGACTCTCTGACAATGCTGCACTCCCTCCATACTGACCGTCTGACAATGCTGCACTCTCTCCACACTGACCCTCTGACAATGATGCACTCCCTCCACACTGACCCTCTGACAACGCTGCACTCCCTCCACACTGACCCTCTGGCAATGCTGCACTCCCTCCACACTGATCCTCTGATATTGATGCGCTCCCTCAGTACTGGCTCTCTGGCAGAGTGGAAGTGGTCCTATACTGACCCTCCGACATTGTGGACCAATCTCAGGACAAAACCTCCGACAGTACAGCACTCCATCACAAATGACACTCTGACAGTACAGCACTGCCTCAGTACTGACTTATTGACAGTGTATCACTCCCTCAGTACTGACCCTCTGCCTCGGTCCTGCACCTCTGACAGTCCATCAGTGCCTCAGTACTGTCAATTTGACAGTGTAGCACTCTCTCTGTGTACTAAACCTCTGACAGTGCAGCACTCTCTCTGTGTACTGACCCGCTGACAGTTCAGCACCCGCTCGGTACTGACTCGCTGACAGTGCAGTACCCGTCGGTACTGATCCTCTGACAGTGCAGCACTCTCTCAATACTGACCATCTGACTGTGCGGAACGCCCACAGTACTGACCCGCTGATAGTTCAGCACCCGCTCGGTACTGACTCTCTGACAATGCAGCACTCTCTCTGTCCCGACCCTCTGAAATAGCACTCACTCGGAACTGACACTCTCACTGTGTAGCGCTCCCTCAGTACTGACCTTTGATAGTACATGCTCCCTCAGTTCCTACCCTATGACAGTGTAGTGCTCGTTCAGTATTGACCCTCTGATGCTGCAGTGCTCTCAGACTACCGAGCTTCAGACAGTGCGGCATTCCTTCTGGACT
>NW_025141811.1:0-1252 GCF_004010195.1 Chiloscyllium plagiosum | reverse complement strand
TCCCCCAAATTGCCCCTAATGTTTAGGGATGTGCAGGTTAGGTGCATTAGTCAGGGGGATCTAGAGCAATAGGGTATGAGAATGGGTCTGGGCGGGATAGTCTTTGGAGGGTCAGTGTGGACTAGTTGGGCCAAATGGTCTGTTTCCACACTGGAGGGATTCTATGATTCACCCAAATTTCTCTAACTCCAGGAACTGAAGTTGGGACAGAGATTAATCTGTGTCTCGGTGAGCTGTTTGTAATTGATGCTCCTCTGCTGTTACACAGCTTCTGACTCCATTTACCGTGAGGTCCTGGCTGAACTGTTGAACCACAACACAAACAGCTCTGTAAACAGGTTGGATTTCTGCTGTGTTGCACTATGACAGCTGTCTGTTCTGTGGCTTACTCAATAATACAGATCCATTTCTTTAATGCATTGATCACCTGATCTTTCTGGTGCAATTGTTTTAGAAATATTTACACATTCTCAATGATCTTCACAACCCCATCAGCTTTCTGAACCCGGTGCTCTGCTTCCTGAACTGACAGAAACATCCCTTTGGTGGAAACATCTCACGTGTGGGTTTGGTATCGTCTGAACGGTGTTCACATAAATTTCTCAATTGCATCATTGCTATAACTTTATTTAATCATGAAATGACTGTTTCCCTACTGATACAATATTACTGAGCCAGCCTTTACCTATCACATGATCATCAATGTCTTTGTCACCTGTACAGTTGTATTCAATGTGCTGACCTGTGACTTATTTATGTACATGCTCACTGACTCTGTACCCTCAAACTGATCTATAGGAGTTCTCCAAACTCTGTTCATCACTGTCTTTCTTTATATTTTTCTCAAGTAATTACCATCCAGTAAAAAGGCTTGCAGTCACGTTTGTATGAAAACATTTTGTTTTAGTTCTGTTTGTGCCACATGGCAAAATATTTGAAGAAATGATGACGTGAAACGCGGGTATTTTCTACAAATTCAGGTTCACTGAAAATGACATATTCCAAGCTATATTTTTCACAGATATACATAACCTGCATGGACAATACCACAAACAGATGTCAGTTGGGTGTATGTTGCATTTTGTTCCACCCAGTGGATATTACACAGGGGAAGGACATGAATGGAAAGTAATAACAAATGAATTTAGTTTGATTGCCCAAATCCATGCAGCTCTTTATAAAATGGCAATAATTTAACAATGAGATCACAAGGGTATGCAACTGCAGTCTTCAGCTGCTCTCTGAATTTATT
>NW_025141810.1:0-1252 GCF_004010195.1 Chiloscyllium plagiosum | reverse complement strand
TGCTGTTCCAGCAATAAAGTTTCAACTGGTGTAGCACCTTCACATCCTGCATTGTTGGGTCAGGGAGGTGCAGCACATTCACATCCTGCAGCAACGGGTCAGGGAGGTGCAGCACCTTCACATCCTGCAGGGAGGTGCAGCACATTCACATCCTGCAGCGAGGGGTCAGGGAGGTGCAGCACCTTCACATCCTGCAGCGAGGGGTCAGGGAGGTGCAGCACATTCACATCGTGCATCGACGGGTCAGGGAGGAGCAGCACATTTACATCCTGCAGCGAGGGATCAGGGAGGTGCAGCTCCTTCACATCCTGCAGCGAGCGGTGAGGGTGGTGCAGCACCTTCACATCGTGCAGTGAGGTGTCAGGGAGATGCATCACCTACACATGCTGCAGCGAGGGGTCAGGGAGGTGCAGCACCTTCACATCCTGCAGCAAGGGGTCAGGGTGATGCATCACCTACACATCCTGCAGAGGGGGGTCAAGGAGGTGCAGCACCTACACATCTTGCAGTGCAGTGTCAGGGAGATGCAGCACCTACAAATCTAAAGCGAGGGGTCAGAGAGGTGCAGCACCTTTACATCCTGGAGTGAGGGGTCAGGGAGGTGCAACACCTTCACATTCTGCAGTGAGGGGTCAGGGAGGTGCAGCACCTTCACATCCTGCAGTGAGGGGTCAGGGAGGTGCAGCACCTACACATCCTGCAGTGAGGGGTCAGGGAGGTGCAGCACCTTCACATCCTGCATCGAGGGGTCAGGGAGATGCAGCACCTACACATCCTGCAGCGAGGGATCAGGGTGGTGTAGCACTTTCACATCCTGCAGTGAGGGATCAGGGAGGTGCAGCAACTTCACATCCTGCAGCGAGGGGTCAGGGAGGTGCAGCACCTTCACATTCTGCAGGGAGGGGTTAGGAAGGTGCAGCACCTTCACATCCTGCAGTACAGTGTCAGGGAGGTGCATCTTCCTCACATCCTGCAGTGAGGGGTCAGGGAGGTGCAGCACCTACACATCCTGCAGCAAGGGGTCAGGAAGATGCAGCACCTTCAAATCCTGCAGTACAGGGTCAGGGAGGTGCATTTCCCTCACATCCTGCAGTGAGGGGTCAGGGAGGTGCAGCACCTTCACATCCTGCAGCAAGGGGTAAGGAAGGTGCAGCACTTTCACATCCTGCAGTGAGGGGTCAGGGAGTTGCAGCACCTTCACATCCTGCAGCGAGGGGTCAGGGAGGTTCAGCAACCTCACTTCCTGCAGTGA
>NW_025141809.1:0-1252 GCF_004010195.1 Chiloscyllium plagiosum | reverse complement strand
GAGAATCTGGGAGCAGTGCATCGCAGATGGGATTATGGACGTGTGTTCATGTGGATGTTTAATAGCCGAAATCTAGCACAGATTCAAAACAGAACAGAGAGAATATGAGAACTGCAGATGCTGGAGATCAGAGTCGAGAGTGCGGTGCTGGAAAGGCACAGCAGGTCAGGGAGCATCAGAGGAGCAGGGTATTCGACGTTTCGGGCATGAAACCTTCATACGGAATGAGACTTGTGGGTTTAGTCTGTGATACAAATAGGAGGCAGATGGGGTTGGTGGGAGATAATTGGGAATGCGATGTGTGGGTGAAGGTGAAGGAGAGGGTGACAGATTTCAGGGAGCACTGATCGACGGGTTCGTAGGGCGGTGTCATGTTGGAAGCTTGGGACTTGGGTGGGGAGGATAATGGGGGGAGAGGGGAAATGAGGAAGCTGTTAAAATTCACATTTACCCAAGAGGTTGTAGGGGGCCCAAGGCAGGTTACGAGCCGTTCCTCCTCCAGAAATCCGGTGGTAACGGTTTGGTGATGGAGGAGACCCAGTACCTGCATGTCGTTGTCGGATGGGAATTGGGAGGCGATGTCTTCAGCTACGGGGCGTTAAGGTTCGTGGATGCACAAGTCCCAAAGATGTTCTCTGAAATGATCAACATGAAGGCATCTTGGGTCCCCAATGCAGAGGAGACCACACCAGATGCAATGGATGAAGTTGATGACATTTGTAGAGGTGCAAGTAGATTTCTGACGGATGCAGTAGGATTTTTCCGTGGCTTGGACGTATGTGAGAGGTGTGGCCAGGTTTTGCTCTTCCTGCGGTGGTAGGAAAAGTTGACAGAGTGTGCGCTAGTGGGGTGTGTGGACCTGACGAGGAGTCAATGAGGGAATGGTATTCTCGGAACAATGAATGAGGTGGGATGCGAAATATATCTCTGGTGGTGGTGTCCGTTTGGAGGTGGCAGACGTGGCGTGGGATAATGAGTTGTATGCGGAATTTGGTTTGGCAGACAGGTTGTCTTGGGAGGGATGGTGCTCAAGGGCAGTGGTGCATGAAGTGGAGGAGATGTGCTTGAGGGCATCGTCAATATCTGTGTGGAGAGAAGTTGTGATTGTGTAACAAGGAGTCTATCTGGGACTTTCCGAGATGAAACTGGTCAACCTGGGGACAGATGCGGCGGAGGTGGAGAAATTGGCAATAAGGGATGGCGTTTTAACATGAGGTATGGTGATAGGAGGTGTTTTCCGGGTAGCCGTGGG
>NW_025141808.1:0-1252 GCF_004010195.1 Chiloscyllium plagiosum | reverse complement strand
GTGACAGGGATTGAATCTCAATCAGTGACTGGGATTGAATCTCAGTCATTGACAGGGATTGCATCTCATTCAGTGACTGGGCTTGAATCTCAGTCAGTGACAGTGAGTGAATCTCAGTCAGTGACAGCGGTTGATCCTCCGTCAGTGACAGGAATTGAACCTCAGCCAGTGACAGGGGTTGACCCTCAGTCAGTGACAGGATTGAACCTCACTCAGAGACTGGGATTGAATATCAGTCAGTGACATGGTTTAAACCTCAGTCAGTGACAGGGATTGACTCTCAATCAGTGACAGGAATTGAATCTTAGTCAGTGACACGGATTGAACCTTAGTCAGTGACAGGGATTGACCCTCAGTCATTCACAGGGATTGAACCTCAGTCAGTGACCTGGTTTGAACCTAAGTCAGTGACAGGATTTGAATCTCAATCAGTGACAGGGATAGACCAACAGTCAGTGACAGGAATTGAATCGCAGTCAGTGACAGGGATTGAGCCTCAGTCAGTGACAGGGATTGAATCTCAATCAGTGACCGGAATTGAATCTCAGTCAGTGACAGGGATTGAATCTCAGTCAGCGACAGGGATTGAATCTCAGTCAGTGACAGGGATTGAATCTCAGTCAGTGACAGGGATTGACCCTCAGACATTGACAGGGATTGACAATCAGTCAGTGACAGGAATTGAATTTCAGTCAGTTACAGGGATTGAACCTCAGTCAGTGACAGGGATTGAATCTCGGTCAGTGACAGGGATTGAACCTCGGTCTGTGACAGGGATTGAATCTCAATCTGTGACAGGGTTTGTATTGCAGTCCGTGACAGGGATTGAAACTCAGTCAGTGACAAGGATTGACCCTCAGACAGTGACAGGGATTGACAATCAGTCAGTGACAGGGATTGAATCTCAGTCAGTGACATGGATTGAATCTCAGTCAGTGACAGGAATTGAATCTCAGTCAGTTTCAGGAATTAAATCTCCATCAGTGACAGGAATGGAATCTCAGTCAGTGACAGGGATTGACCCTCACACAGTGTCAGGGATTGACAATCAGTCAGTGACATGGATTGAATCTCCGTCAGTGACAAGGATTGACCCTCAGTCAGTGACAGGGAATGACAATCAGTCCGTAACAGGGATTGAATCTCAGTCAGGGACAGGGATTGTATCTCAGTCAGTGACAGGAATGGAATCTCAACCAGTGACAGGGATTGAACCTCCGTCAGGGACAGTGATTGAATCTCAGTCAGTGAC
>NW_025141807.1:0-1252 GCF_004010195.1 Chiloscyllium plagiosum | reverse complement strand
GCAAATACTAAACAGTGAGAAGTGAAAACAGGTTGAATTATCTCTGACTAATAGGGCAGAGCGACCATGTAGCGGGATGTGCCAGTAACAGGAGAATAATGTGTCAGTCGCAGGAGGGATGTGGCCAACGGATGGGTGTCAGTCGCAGGAGGGATGTGGCCAACGGATGGAATTTAGTTTGGCAGGATGATCACACGAAGGCAGCAAACTATGTCACATATAAGGAATGAGATAAATAAGAGTAAGGGGGTGACAGGCTTAGAGTAATGGGAGAAGTAAACAGAGGCAGAGAGAAGCTGGACAAAGGTGGAGTGAAGCTAGAGCTTGTGATAGGCTACAAGCTACAGCAAAAGTAACCAATGGGGTGAAAGGGGAGGACCGAGAGATGCAGCTGAACAGCAGAAATCAGAATGTAACCCTCAGATCGGGGTGTTTATTCATGAGGCACCCGTTCTTGCAAGTACATATCAATAAAGTTCGCTGCTTCAGAATTTGACTCGGACTGACATTTATTAATATGTGAGTTTTGTTTCTCACATTATGTTGTTTCAATATCTCCTTCCCAGGATGGTTAATGAACATGTTACTTTTAATTCCTCTATGTCAGTTTCTCCTTGTCCCTTTCACCTCAGGAACCAGTTTATTCCTGAAAGAGTTATTGCTGATTCATTCAATCCATGAAAAGTTATTAAAGCTCTGAAGGTAAGAGAGAGCCAAGTGGGGCTTTAGGGAATAGGAAACACAAAGTGAGAAACAGAAGGAAAAGCTGGAGAAAGTCAGGCTGAGGTGTGCTGAAAGGACCTGGTGAGCACTACTGCTGTAGAAACACTGACAGAGCAAGTCAGCAATATCTGTCCCAGTTGCTTCCAACTCGAATTCCGAGAGCTCGATGTCACTGATCAAGTTGTAAAAGATTCTTGTGTAAAAAAAATGAAACACAAGGAATGTGGAAATATTTGATTTTCTAGAAAAAACGTCACATCACCAGAGTAAAGATGGTTTCTGAACAGAAAGAAACTTGCAGGTAGCTGTCCAACGAGAATAAAAGGTATGGGAATGAGTTCCCGTATTAACTTGACAAGTAATGATGGCATTTTCTTCTGTGAGCACAAGGGGAGAGCCTGAGTACATATGGATCACTCAACAAATCTTCCAACTGACATCTGTGCGTATACTGTACCCTCCGTTTTTGGAAAGGAAGGAACCATTTTCCATCTCCCTGCATTGAATGTTATTGACCAGACTTACAAGG
>NW_025141806.1:0-1252 GCF_004010195.1 Chiloscyllium plagiosum | reverse complement strand
AATTCTACTGCACGGAGAAAGGTCCTTCAGCCACAACTGGTCCATTCCGACCAAAATGTCAGTCCACATTGACTCCATATGCCTGTACTTGGCCCATATCCATCTCTGTCTTTCTTATCCATGCGTTTTTCGAACAAAATGCAGCGAGATTTTGTAACATCGAGAAAGGCATCAAGGCAAATGTCGCTGAATCTACCATTCATCTCAATACAGTGCTCAGTTTATACAGAAACAGTTTGACTGCAGCTTAGAACAAAGAAGAAGAAGCAAACATTGGTAGAAGATCTGCATGGAAGACAATGCTGCAGGGAAAACTTTGGTTATGTTATAAACAGGAAATTACATACACAAGAATTTGCAGGAAAACCGCAACAGGTCTGGTTGCATCTGAAGGAAGAAAGTCGAAAAGTGTTGCCCCCGAAGAGCACAGCAGGTCAGGCAGAATCCAAGGAGCAGGAAAGACTATGTTTCAGTCATAAACCCTTCATCAGGAATTCACTTTAGAATTCACTGCATTTTCAGTTGTCGCAATCCTTTGTCAGAAGAGAGTAGAGTCAATTTTTCAAATCTGGGGAGTCTTCATCAGAACAGTATTGGTTACCGATCTCCAGTTTTGTTTTTGATCAGCAATTGTCTTGCATGCTGCAGTATTAATGAAACACTTGATCTGGAAAGGAGGGGAAGGGGTGACGGCAGCTGTGCAGGCAATGTGTCAGTCACAGCTTAAGACCCTGTCCATTAGAATGTGAATCCTGGGGTGAAGGTGAAGGAGGGCTTGACAGAGGCACCACGCTGGAATTCGACATCATCTGAACAGATGTGACCGATCCAGAGAAAGTGGGAGTAATCAGTCACTCACTCCGATGGTCGTTAGGTGGCAAAGTGGCTAGCAATAATACCTTAGAACACCACTGACCTGGGTTCGATTCCACCCTTTGGTCATTCTTTGTTTGGTGTTTGCTTTTTCTCCCCGTGTTTGTGTGGGCTTCCTTCGGGTGCTTTGTTTTCCTCCCACAGTCTAAAAATGCACGTGATAGGTTCAGTGGCCTCACTAAACTGCCCCAAAGTATCCAGGGAAATACAGGTTAGGTGGATTGTCTAAGGGAAATGTAGAGTCACTGGAGTAACGTATGGGTGTGTTGGTCAGCATGTTATCTGGAGGGTCAGTGTGGACTCGATGGGCCAATTGGCCTGTTTCCACACTGCAGGGTTTCTATACTTTCTATTTAGCTGTCTTGTTTGGAAACACTTC
>NW_025141805.1:0-1252 GCF_004010195.1 Chiloscyllium plagiosum | reverse complement strand
CGCCATCTCTCTCTGGCAGTGATCTTCACACCCACTACATCCCCTTGTCAGGGCACACTGGAGATAAGGAGTTGTAAATGGATGGGAGCTGCACATCCTGTCACTCCCAGCACGGGCTGCAAGTTTCCCCACACTGGGCAGGGATCTAACACAGTGTTACTTAGAAATGCACTGGTGTGGGGTACACAGCCCTATATGCTGGGAGGGTAACTGCTCCTGGGTTACAGATCAATGCACTGGGGTGGTGTACACAGCTCTAGATGCTGGGATGGTAACTGCTCCTGGGTTACAGATTAATTCACAGGTGATCACTGCATAGTTCGCTGTGCTGGTCAGATTATCTGGGTGAGGTTTATAGATCATGCACTGAAGTGGTTTGTGTAGCTCCCCGTACTGGATGGATATTTGTTCCAGGTTCACACATTAGTGCTCTGCTGTGGTCTGCACAACTCCCGGTGCTGGACAGAAATGTAGCCTGTGCACAGTACATCACGCTGGTGAGGATGATAGAGGGGAAAGGTGATGGACAGGTCAAGGAGATCCCGGAACGTTCTGTCCCCAACATTCTATAACTGACAGTCCCCGGAACGTTCTGTCCCCAACATTCTATAACTGACAGTCCCGGAACGTTCTGTCCCCAACATTCTATAACTGACACTACCTGGAATGTTCTGTCCCCAACATTCTATAACTGACAGTCCCCGGAACGTTCTGTCCCTCACATTCTATAACTGACAGCCCCCGGAATGTTCTGTCCCTCACATTCTGTAACTGACAGTCCCCGGAACGTTCTGTCCCCAACATTCTATAACTGACAGTCCCCGGAACGTTCTGTCCCCAACATTCTATAACTGCCATTCCCCGGAACGTCTGTCCCTCACATTCTGTAACTGCCATTTTTGTCAGTAATTCAGACATTTGTTATTCCAGCTCCAATTATTTTAATAAATCCCTGAATACAGGGACACATTTTAAAATCTCACTGGATCCCCGATCAAACGGGTCCCTTTGCCTCCAGGCTGATGGATAATGGGTTTGCTTTCCTTCCTCACAGTTAACGTAGTGACCATCTACGTCCTGCTTTATAAAGATTGTGGATTGTCTCCATGTGTCAGACGTTACCTGGGGGCCATGGCAGCGGCGGATCTCCTGGTCATAATCCTCGACCTGATCCTGAGACACATTCCCATTGTTTATCGGGAACAGTTTTATTTCCTGAGGGTCTCCATCCCCGTGTGTAATATCCACGCCG
>NW_025141804.1:0-1252 GCF_004010195.1 Chiloscyllium plagiosum | reverse complement strand
CACATACCTAAAAAAACTTTTACTATCCTCCTTTATATTGGTGGTCAGCCACGGCCACCCACGCCTCCTCCTAGGATCTATCTTCCTTTTTGGGGTGAATTGATCCTGCAACTTCTGCATTATGCACAGAAATGTCTGCCATTGTTCCTCCTCTGTCATCCCTGCTAAGGTATTGCACCATTGAACGTTGGCCAGCTCCTCCCTCATAGCTCCATAGTTCCCTTTATTCAACAGAATTATTGTCACTTCCGATTGTACCCACTCCCTCTCAAATTGCAGATTGAAGCTTATTGTATTAAGTGTTTAACAATCAATAATTTCTTTTAATTTTCAGCTCACTGCTGTCTAGTGAGAAACTCGCCGTACTGTTCATCAGAAGCTTAAACAATGAAGCTAAGTGCTGCCAGAGTGAAGGTAAGCTTCACTCGACTTTTTGTCCACATTGGCCACAGATCTCACCATAGCCCATGTTACTCAGACCTCTACAAGATTCCACCTTTTTTTTACTTATAGAAAGACTAACTTAAGGATTCAGATCAATTATCCTCAATCATTAACTTTGCGCCACATGAAAACCATGCTTCGTTTTGATTACCCCTTTCTCCCATAATCTTTTGCAATGCAGATCTTTTACCTGAATGCATTTCCTATTGTGCATTAGCATATGTCATAACATAGGTGGTACTTGTAGCATTTCCATGCTGTTTTCCTTAACAGAGTTATCACTTCCACTTGAGATTGATAAGTGACTTAGGTTCAGTTTACATGTAAATGTAAGGCTGGTTTGCCTTCTGATCTTGCAATTACACTACAACTAATTCATACACCTTTATTCAAGATGCTAATGCCTAGTCATTGACAACCTGGTTTTGTGTTCTCATCCTGGCCCTTGGCACATTGGCATGTTCAACTCTTAAAATTCTTTAGAGGAAGCGAAGGTGGATTTAATAACAGGAAATGAGGAAATAACTGAGGTATTTTGTGTCAGTTGTCACATGGAAGACACAAATAATATGCCAATAATTGATGACGACGCTACGGCAGATGAGGGCCTAGAAACAATCATTATGATTAAAGAGACAATATTGGCCAAGCTAATGGGGCTAAAGGTAGACAAGTCTCCTGGCCCTGATGGAATGCACCCCACGGGATGAAAAGTGATGATGAGGGAAATAGCAGATGCACTCAGTAATTTACCAAAATTTGGCTGATTCTGGGAGAGTCCTATCAGATGTGACGCCACTGTTTAAGA
>NW_025141803.1:0-1252 GCF_004010195.1 Chiloscyllium plagiosum | reverse complement strand
TAAAACTAATAGAATTGTTGGCAAATAGCTGAAACTCACATGCTTCAGTGAGAATTAAATCGATTGATTATATATAAATTTGTCAGAATGATAATTCTAAATGATATAGCGACAATGTATGCATTTGAATACTGGCATTCAATGTGTAATTGTGATCACCAAAATAATCTGACATTTTATTTTTGGTATAAAACAAAACGCACCCTCTTTACTTTTGTATCATAAAATGTTGTTATGTGTTTACATTTTAGTTCCATTAATATAGAACCAACTTAATTGTTTTCAGAGATGATGCAATTATTGTTCAGTTGAATAATTGTAGTTCATGTCTCATCATTGCCCAATTCGCAAACATGGCTAACTCCTAATCATTGTTCAGGTCAGTAAACCCACCACGTTGCAATCATGACCGAATTTAAAAATGGATTCCAAAAGGCCTGAATTCAGGCACCGTGCTACTGAAGCTCACAGCTGCCTGTGACACTGAGTGAGATACTGGCCTGCTCCAGAATCTGACCAGAAAGTTTCCAAACTGGGTCAGGACAATCAGCAGGTCGGCGTGGAGGCGGAGACGCATGAAACGTCGATTCTCCTGCTCCTCAGATGCTGCCTGACCTGCTGCGCCTTTCCAGCAACACGTTTTTCAGCTCTGATCTCCAGCATTTACAGTCCTCACTTTCTCCTCAGGACAATCATTCAAACATTCCTTCAAAGTAAATCATTTGGATTCCACCTTGGGCAGGAGGAAACGTGCCAACAGCCTATCAGTCATCATTCCTGATGAAGGGCTTTTGCCCGAAAAGTCGACTTTCCTGCACCTCGGATGCTGCCTGGTCTGCTGTGCTCTTCCAGCACCGCTCTAATCTAGACTCTGGTTTCCAGCATCTGAGGGCATTCTTTTTATCTATCAATGCTCTCAGTGTAGTTACAAATACTGTCAAAATTAGATACCAATGTTTGATCAGGAACCTACATCTGCTCCCTGGTCCAGACGCTGTGTGAAAATGTTCACAATTGACAGCTTTCTGCAGCATCTTGTTTCTCACAGTGAATCCTCTGAAATTATATCCAATAAATGTACCTTCACATTCACCAGTATCAAAATAAAATTGTACCTGCCTGTGGATGGTCAGATATTAATACATTGGTCACCAAATAGAATGTATCTGAAGAAACCAGGAGCTAACGACAAATCAAAAATCAGTTTCATAACTAAACATGGTGGAGTTTGTCTGGTTTAGGTAACCACACA
>NW_025141802.1:0-1252 GCF_004010195.1 Chiloscyllium plagiosum | reverse complement strand
TTAGCAGACATCAAGAGAACTGAAAGAAGATGAGGATAAGGACACAGGTTTCCCAATTCAGAGAGCAGAGGTAGTATTTCTGTCCTGGAAGAGGGTCACTGGACCCTAAACTGTAACTCTGATTTCTCTCCTACAGATACTGCCAAACCTGCAGAGTCTTTGCAACAATTCCTGTTCTGTTTTGGTTTAACATTTTGGGGACCAGTGTGAATGAGCTGGAGACACTGCACAGACCAAAGGTCAGTGGAGCAAGGGAAAAAAGCCATGATTTGTCCAAGATAACCAGGTGGGAAGTAGCAGGAGCAGGGTCTCTGCTTCCTCCTGTTTCAGAGGAAGTGATCCAGGGTGTCGACTCCAACTCTGCTTCTTCGGTTTACAGCTCTTTCCATCCGAGAAAACAAACAACATTTCTGTTTACAAAATGAGAATCCTTGGAGATGCTGAGATGCTTCTTATCCCAATTATTCATGTCATTCTGATTCTCCCACCAGTAGCTGGTGCCTGTATTCTGTTCTCCAGCTGCCTATTCAGAGTGCTCGGGTGATTGGGAGGTTGGAGAGATGGGGTGGGTGAGTGGAGTGAGATAATCTAGACAGATTATATCTATAAACAAGATGATTGCGACATTAAGTATCTCAGTCCAAGGAGTCTGTCCAAAGGATTGGGAGAAAATCTGGAGACAGTTCCAGGAACTGAGTCTCCATTCAGCACAGGGGTCAATGTCATCGCTTGACAGCACATCACATACTCCACACCTTCCCGGGAATTGTCTCAGAATGTTCCCAATCTCAGTTTTAAATCCGAGCTTTTGGATAACTTCGAACCAGGTCTCAGCATCAAGTGTGTTTGTGTTTAATTACTGCATCAATCCACATGCTGTTTAAACCTTCCTATATCAGAGTAAAATGGGATCTTGATCAGATGGGCCAATGGCCAGAAAGTTCCCAATCTCAGTTTTAAATCCGAGCTTTTGGATAACTTCGAACCAGGTCTCAGCATCACGTGTGTTTGTTTGTGTTTAATTACTGCATTAATCCACATGCTGTTTAAATCTTCCGATATCAGATTAAAATGGGATCTTGATCAGATGGGCCAATGTCCTGAGAAGTGGCAGATGGAGTTTAATTTACATAAATGTGAGGTGCTGCATTTTGGGACAGCAAATCAGAGCAAGACTTATACACCTTTTTTGTAAATATATTTATTAGCAATTATTTTGACTTTACAAACATATAAAATTATTGAAAAATAC
>NW_025141801.1:0-1252 GCF_004010195.1 Chiloscyllium plagiosum | reverse complement strand
AAAGGCACTGACTCAAATGTTTAAGTAGGATCCAGTCACATGGGACGTGCTAGAGGACTTGAGCCTTTACAGGATGGGGTGGAGGTAGACCAGGGAACTGTAGATCAGTGAGTATCAGATCAGTGTCAAGATAACTACTGGGGAAAATAGGAAGGAGAAAATTGATCTTCATTTAGGGAGGCAATGTTTCATCAGGATCATCAGCATGAAGATATCAGAGGGAAGTCGTACTGAAAGAATTTTATTCTCCTGCACGCTTTTATAGGGAAAAAACCTACCCAGGTAAGCTTACGTTATACCTGCTTCCGGGCCCCGGCTGCCCCTCTGGTCTTCGTCACTTCCCCTTGCTGCACCCACTCTTTCTGTGAAGAGAAGGAAAAAAACACCGCTGTCCGCTACCGGGAAGTAATTTTAAAACAAACTGTCTCACCTTAGCTGTAGCCTTTTGGTTTCCTTTAAACTCTGCTGCTGCTCGCACTCTTCCAGCACCACTAATCCAGAATCTGGTTTCCAGCATCTGCAGTCATTGTTTTTACCTCGAGTTCTATTACAGCCAACACATACCCAGGATTGGCCAAGTGTGCTGTAACTTTGTGATCATTTGTTTTCTGCCATTTGTAGTTCAAGTCTGATTACGCTATTAACTTTTCAAATTGGACTGGAGTTTAATATTCTGGAGAAATGTCAAATAATTCACATTGATCACATTCTGCAGATCTTAATCCATTACCCTGCATGTTCCAGCATTTCAGTTACATCCATGTCCTGCCTGTGGGACAGGACATACAGGGATGGTGACGATGGAGTCTAGGACATTGTAAGCTATGATTCTGTGTGCATGACTGTGTCAGCTTGTTGATTGACTAGACTGCATTCCAGCTCACGCAATACGATGCTAGCAGGGTGAGACACTACAGATGGAGCTCCTCTGTTCGCCAGTTCCTTTCCTTTCTGCTTTTTTGAGAATTTCATTCTCTCTCACTCACCCCTTTGCAGACTCTGACACAACTGTCTCAACCTTGAATCAGGACAATTAAAAAAAAATGTCTCTACAAGAAAACCAATGAAGGAAAATATATTATTCTTGCATCAACTGCATTTTTAAACAAAAACAATTCTGTTCAATAAACACTGTCTCATTTTTTCCTTCAATTCTCTCAAGTGAGCTATTATATTTTGTCCCTCAGTTTACCGATCTCAATAAATATCCAATCAATGTCAGAGCAACATGCTGACAAAGTATTGAACCAAT
>NW_025141800.1:0-1252 GCF_004010195.1 Chiloscyllium plagiosum | reverse complement strand
ATCCCTTACAATTCTCTCGAAGACTTTGCCCACGACAGAAGTGAGACTCACCGGCCTATATTTACTAGAAACTATAGAAACTGTTTCAAAACTGGTTGGTGCGTGTGTTCAGGCTTCTGTACCTTCTCCCCGATGGTAGAGGTTGTAGAAAAACATTGCCAGGGTGGGATGGGTCTTTGAGAATGCTGGAGGCCTTTCCTTGACAGCGGGCCTGCTAGATGGATTCTATAGATGGGAGGTTGGCCTTTGTGATTGTCTGGGCCGAGTTCACCACTCTCTGTAACCGTCTCCAATCTTGAATGGTACAGTTGCCAAACCAGGTAGCGATACATCCAGACAGAATGCTGTCGATGGCGCACCTATAAAAGTTGGCGAGGGTATTCTCTGTCAGTAATATCCGATGTTGTGGAGGGATCAGTGTTGAAGGGTTGGTTTGGTGATGAGAGGGTGATGAGAGCTGGCTTCCAAAAGCAACCTCTCCAACCGCACTCTCAGGAATCTCGTCCCCATCCAGAAACAGCAGCCACTTGATCACCACCTTCAAGATTCAATCCTGCAGATCCTCGAAAATCTTGTGCAAGATCATGTTGGATCCCACTGACCATCAACTGAATGCAGAGATGGGGGTTTTTCCAAAATAGATTAGAAATAAAGAACAAGAAACACCCCAGATGGGACTTGAACCCACAATCTCTGGCTTAGGAGGCCAGTGCCTTATCCATTAGGCCACTGGGGCCCCACGTGGAGGGCTACAATGGCTGCTTTTAAATACTGCACCCTGACCTCTCATAGTGTGTGTTTTTGTGTGTTGAACTCTCACTAATTGGTTCTTAACCCTTCCACCTCATGCTAAATTGTTGGCTGCTTGATAAATTGATCCCGCCTCCCATTTCTCCCCAAACGGACAGATGAGAAATCCACCAAACTCCAACATTGCACAACTCAAGTCTGAGGAAAATGGAGCAGACAGGAAAATAGCAAAGGATTCAATGTTATTATTTGCAGTTCGTGGGGAAGGAGGAAGTGGAGATGTTGCAAAAAGCTGCATTGAGGACAATTCAACAGAATCTTAGCAGGCATTCAGCCCATTGTGGCTGTGCTGTCTCTTTCAGACAATTCACCCCAAGATCTCCCAAATCCTGGAATTATCTTGTGCAAGTTTCTACTAAACAGCATTTGCCATAATCTCAACACAGGCACAATGTTTTTTAACAGAGTTGTTAAAGAATCCAGTCAATTTGGATTGAGATGA
>NW_025141799.1:0-1252 GCF_004010195.1 Chiloscyllium plagiosum | reverse complement strand
ATTACTGTCTATGCAGATGATGTCCTCCTTTTCATAAATGAACCATTGACATTTGTGCCCTGCTTAATTCAAGTGGTAACTTATTTGGTATGTTCTCAGGTTATAAAATCAATTTTATGATTTTGGAGGTCATGCTGCTGGGAGGTCTTGCCAGTATATCCAATTTTCCAGATGGATTCCGCTTCCCCTTTCGGTGCTCACTGGGAGGTTTTCTTGAGTTCGGTATTTTTAATACTCCGGCATTCGGTCAGCTATATAAAGCCAATTGTACACATTTATTTGAGAAAATAAGATAGGACCTTCAACGCTGGGAAGATCTCCCGATATCCTTGCTAGGCTGAGTAGCTTTGGTCAACATGAATATCCTCCCTCGCCTTTTATACCCAATGAGAATGCTCCCGTTGCTGCGTTAACATTATGGTCGGCTCGGCTCCTTTATTTGGAGTCATAGACGGTCCCTTATTATATAATAAAAGCTACAGCTTCCACAAGTAAGGGGTGAGCTGGATTTTCCGGATTTCAGTAAGTACGAATTGAGCTCTGTATTATCCTATGTCGCTGATTGGGTCTCTTGTGAACCACAATAAATCTGGTTACATATTGAAGCCTCCCAAGCAAAATATCACCTCATCAATCTACTATTTATGGACAAGATGAGTATTATTACGGATCATTGTAAAAATTCAATTTTATTAAATCCAATCAAAGCCTGGAGGATAATGTGACAGGATGAGGATAACCTACAAAAAACCTCCCTTATACCCCTACAGTGGGAAAATTGGGATTCCAACCAGGGCTGAGTGATGCTGTATTCTGAACCTGGGAGTGCAGTGGTTTGTAGTTCTGTTCGCCGAGCTGGAAGTTTTTGTTGCAATCGTTTCGTCCCCTGGCTCGGCGACATCATCAGTGCTTGGGAGCCTCCTGCGAAGCGCTTCTTTGATGTTTCCTCCGGTGTTTATAGTGGTCTGTCCCTGCCGCTTCCGGTTGTCAGTTTCAGCTGTCCGCTGTAGTGGTTGGTATATTGGGTCCAGGTCGATGTGTTTGTTAATGGAGTTTGTGGATGAGTACCATGCCTGTAGGAATTCCCTGGCTGTTCGCTGTCTGGCTTGCCCTATGATAGTAGTGTTGTCCCAGTCGAATTCATGTTGCTTGTTGTCTGCGTGTGTGGCTGCCAAGGATAGTTGGTCGTGTTGTTTCGTGGCTAGTTGATGTTCATGTTTGCAGATTGCTAGCTGTCTTTCTGTTTATCCTA
>NW_025141798.1:0-1252 GCF_004010195.1 Chiloscyllium plagiosum | reverse complement strand
TGGATAATTTAGCAATTGTAAGTCTACCTAACCAGCACATCTTTTGGCCGTGGAATGGAAACCATACAAACATGGGGAGATTGTGCAAACTCCACACAGAATATCACCCAAGGCTACAATTTAAGCAAGGACCCTGGCCCTGTGACAAAACAGTGGTGAATATTGCGCCAACATGCCACACCTGACTGCATATTGTTTAGCACCATTTGCACAAGCAATTCCTGTCCGGACAATGTGGAGAAAATCAGGCACTTAACTGATGTTTGAAGAATTTATTTTGAATGAATTAGCTGCTGTAGAACAGGAGGAACATTGAACACATTTCGTTTCTGCTGGAATGTATTAACTTCATTGGAAGGAAGACACAAACGGCATCATTCAGTCATCAATTAAGAAACAGTTAAACTCCTTGGTCCAGATTCACAGTAAACTGGAATTCAAACCAAAACGTCCAGTTGAGACTTTGGCACACGATGAAGCACAGTAAAAACCAGGCACTTCCTTCACTTATGAACTTGCTGTTGTTTCAGTAGTTTGGATTTCACATCAAATCTCTTCCCACACCAGTGCAGATGAACAGCCTCTCCTCACAGTGAGATGGCGGGTGCACAGTGAGTCAAATTGACCACTTGAATCCAGGCCCATTTTGAGAGCAACTGACGGTTTCTCATTCGTGTCAACACGTTGATGGGTTAACAGATCCTCAGAAATTTTAAGGCGCTTCCCACATTAACGGCATTTAAAAAAATCTTTCCTATGTGTGGACTTGCTGTTGTTCCAACAGTGTGATGGACCAAGTGACTTCTGTCCCACACTCGAAACAGACGAATAGCCTCTACCTCGTCTGACTGCGCTTATGTTCTGGCAAGGCAGATTATCTGTTGTATCCCTGTCCACACGGACAAGACACAGTTTCTCCATACTGAGAATTATGTTTTTCCCTTCCATGTTCAAAAGCGAATCATATTCAGACAACAATCAATTGACACTGAATCATCAGATACTGAAATGATATTTTGGTTTTAAGCCTTTTCACTGTGAATATTCTTCTTCCAATGCCCGGGAAATTTATTGATAAAGGAAAAACCGACGTATTTTGACGTCCGGAAAAAAAAGACAATAAGCTGCAAGAGCAGAAGTCGGCAATTCCACCTGTAAAATCTGCTCTCACTATTCAGTGAGATTACGGCTGATCTGATAATCCACAGATTCAGTTTCGTGCAATATCAGCTAACCTTCGAATCCCTTGCTA
>NW_025141797.1:0-1252 GCF_004010195.1 Chiloscyllium plagiosum | reverse complement strand
GGAGCGAGAGTGTGTACAAGTCAGCTCGCAAGGCCTATTCTCAGCCCCACTGCGAAGGAGTCTGAGTTTGCATCGCCCAGACATGGATGCAATTTCCAGTCAGGAAATGAAGACTTATATCATTTCATCAGAATGAAAGCACGTTCCTCGTTAAAGACAGAACACACACCCGGGTCCTGCCAGGATCAGTCCAGTAATTGTTGTATTTTATTCACAAGGACATTGGCAACACATGCACGTGAAAACTACAACTGCAAATCCACCTCCAATATCTCACCTTTCTGAGTTGCAAATGTCTCTGTGTTCGTCCAATGTCGCTAGTTCCGAATCCAGGAACTCCATCTCTGCAGGTTTCATGTCTGTACCTTCATGCTAATGAGTTGAAGAGTGAACAACAATAACTCACCCTCTACACCTCTGGGGTAATTAAGGGTACAAAAGTGAATATTATCACATTGAAATGCATCTATGTCTAAGAAATGCATTTCTAAATGTTGCAGGTTCTAATTCGATATCTGCAAGCAGTCGGGAGTAAGTAGAGACGTTGGCGCAGGGTAGCGAAATAAAAGTCAAAGCCATTGATGACTGGGAGACATGAGGCAAGATATGAGTGTGGAGCTGGTGGTGCAAGGCTCTGTGTAAGTGTGGTTTGATCAGCCTTTGCTGCCCACTGTTTGCAATGACTCACACACCACTGCTGGTCAATTCACCACAATGAGCCCGTTCCTCTTGGTTGAGGATCCCTGCGTGTGTATTGACGCGGTTAATGGGCTCCGAGAGGATGAACACATCCTCTTTATTCTGTCAGTTTAAACAGCTGAAAATATCAATTGGAAGCCAATGCAAGAGGAGATTGACTTTTTCTGTGTCTTTTCACTGGAGAATGCTAAGCCGTAAAATGTCTGTTCTCGCAAAAGCGGATTTTCATTGCAATTCTCCTGAGCAACATTGATACAGAAAACACATTTTCGAATTCCCATGAACAAGTGGTTAGGGAATTGCACGTATGGACGAGAATACTCACTTTTAGCGTCGCACCATGGTTTAGTTGGTTAATGCACCTGCCATCACAGTGGTGACTTCTCATTGTTTTGAAAGCTCGTTATTTCTCACAATTGCAGTGTTGTTCATGATGCAACTCAGCGTTCTGTTTGAGATCCAGCCTGTTCTGATTTGGCTTCCCCGCTTCTTTTTCCCGGCGTAGTTCTGGCAGTGTATGCTGTTCTTTCTAAAGACTATTTCCTCATGGAAA
>NW_025141796.1:0-1251 GCF_004010195.1 Chiloscyllium plagiosum | reverse complement strand
ACAGAATGAAACATTCATGTGCTGGTTTTATTCAGTGGATTTCTTTAAAGGTGAGTTTAAAAACCATAACCAGGAATTGAACCTGGGCGTGGAAGGCAGCTATGCTCCCCACTATCCCACCATCACCCTGCTAGCAGCTCCCTCCCCATTCCCAAATGCACTTAACAAGGCCGTGATCAGCACCAACTGGATTGGGGCTGAAATCCAAACAAGAAATTGCTGGGGAAGCTCAGCAGGTCTGACAGCACCAGAATCAGAAGCCTTCAGTTCTGAAGAACAATCCCTGGATCTGAAAAGTTCCCTCCCCACAGATGCTGCCAGACCTGCTGAGTTTCTCCAGCAATTTCTGTGCTGTCTCCCAGATCTGCAGCATCTGCAGCTCTTTGTTGGAAACAAAGCAAACGTTGAGCCACCGAAGGGGATACTGGGTCAGGTGATAGTCTCCCTCATCCATAGAGGCAGATGGGAAGGAGCATGGAATCATCGACTCCCTACGGTGTGGAAACCGGCCATTCGGCCCATCATGTAGCCCACCAAGACTCATCCCTCTACCCTCTCCCTGTTACCCCGCATTTCCCATGGCTAATCCAGCTCACCTACACATCTCTGGAAACTAGGATAGTTTACCATGGACAATTCACCCAAACCTGCACATCTCAGGACTGTGGGAGGAAACCCACGCACCCGGAGGGAACCCACACAGGCCCGGGCAGAATGTGCAAACCCCACACAGAGAGTCTTCAATCAGACAGGGATCTGGGGAAATTGGAGAGGTCTAGAGAGGGAGTCCAGGCCGTTAGACTGGTGTGTGAATGATGGGCCGAACAGCCTGATCTCAGTGCTGTAAAACCTCTACAGTAACACGGCTCCCTACATGCAGCATTCATCCCAGTTTGTACTGTGTTTTAATCCGTCCTGTTATTGACCTTATTCTGAATGAAATGGATGGAGAGGGGTTGTTTGTGCACTCAGTCAGATCTGTGTATTGGTGGGTCAGGAGCTTCATACCCAATAACAACAGGGGGAGGGCGGATTGAATTCCTGCCCCTTACAGATCCCATTGCAACATGCCATTTCCTCATGGATTTCATTTGGTTAAAATGTTTTATTTTTAACATCATCACAATATATTGATGCCCTTCTGTGCATGTTATGAATTTGAACAGAGCAATCCCTCTTTTCTCTGTGAACAAACGGAATATCAAGGAGTCAGATTGAGGAATGTATCCTCTCACAGAAACAGGAACAGGG
>NW_025141795.1:0-1251 GCF_004010195.1 Chiloscyllium plagiosum | reverse complement strand
ATGTTGGCTAAAATAGTGATACTCAATGAATGACAATGTTTTAAAGTATTATTTGAGATTTTTCCTTCGTTGTTCTCATTTTGTTTTCATGTTCAGAAAATAGAAATTGGAAAACACAATTAATGGTATAGGTACGTGCTTTATTCCCAATTACAGTGAACTATTCAATCTGTTGCACTGAACGGTGGCTGCTATAAACTCAGTCAATAAAAATAAGAAGTAGCTTCGTAATGTTAGTGGCAATTTGTAATCATGGCAAGCGATACCAGGACGGGTGTTGAAAAATCACGCGTTATTCGACTGCTTAATCAAACACCAGTGAGGAACGTTCAGTCAAGGAGAAACAGAATTGCATCGTTTTTCTTTAAATTGAAACAATAGCAGAATGTGAGAATGTCGAAGAGAATCTGCAAGGAGAAAAGTCGGATGGATGACTGTTTAGGGGAACAAGGTAGAAATTATTAATTACATTACCATTTTACCCATCCACGGAATATGTTTAATTCCATGCTCCAAATTCCATTACAATTCTTCCAGCTGACACGGGGAAGAGCTCTTGCTTCTTTATGAGAGTGAATTGATAATTCTACGACATCTTCAACAAAAAGACCACTTCTCCCACTCCTATATATGACCTCATTGCTGTTAAGCCATTATTAGTAAGACCATTTGTCGCAACAGGTCCTCAAAAGATCCCTCTCCCCTCGCCAAACAAGCCTAACACCTGAAGAATATGAACACTTGCATCGGGTTCCGGGATATTGACTACAGCTACTTCTTTGACGCCATAATTTCAGCCGAAATACAAACTCATAGATCTAAGTTTCTGCTCCGTCCTCTGCAACTGGACCCTTGACTACTTGACTCACAGACAAAAATCACCTGTAATAAGCAACAACATCTCCTCCACAGGTATTCTCAACATTGGCGCCCCGCAAAGCTGCGTACACACCCGCGTACACTAATGACGATATAAGTATGATTATGCGGCCAAATGTCGCGCTATCTTCATCTACAAGTCCATTCAGAAATCCACCATCATCGGTGACTAAAAATACAGGAAAGAGATAGTGTGTTGGTGGCATGGTGTAAAGATAGCAATCTCTCCCTCGACGTCAACAAAATGAAAGACCTGATCATTGACTTAAAGAAGGACGGCGGAGGGCATGCCCCTGTTTGTATTCATGCTGCTGAGGTGGAGATGTTCGTCAGCATCAGCTCCTTTGGCATGGTGATCATCAATAATCAGTG
>NW_025141794.1:0-1251 GCF_004010195.1 Chiloscyllium plagiosum | reverse complement strand
TTCCTGACACAGTATGTAGAAAGGCCTACAAGGAGCGAAGCCACTTTAGATTTAGTACTGGGTAATGAGCCCGACCAGGTGTTAGATTTGGAAGTAGGTGAGCACTTTGGTGACAGTGATCACAATTCTGTCAGGTTTACTTTAGTGATGGAAAGGGATGGTGTACTCCACCAAGCAAGAGTTACAGCTGGGGGAAGGGAAATTACGATGCAATTAGGAAAGATTTAGGAAGCGTAGAATGGGGAAGGAAACTGCAGGGGATGAGCACATTAAAAATGTGGAGCTTATCCAAGGAAAAGCCTCTGTGTGTCCTAAATAAGTATGTACCTGTCAGGCAGAGAGGAAAGACATAGAATGCGTCCGTGGTTTACTAAGGAAGTGGAATCCCTGGTCAAGAAGAAGAAGGCTTATGTTAGGACAAAATGTGAAAACTCAGTTAGGACCCTTGAGGGTTACAAGGAAATCAGGAAAGACCGAAAAAGAGAGCTCATAAGAGCCAGGAGGAGACATGAGAAGTTGTTGGTGGATAGCATCAGGGTTAACCCCAAGGCTTTCCATAGGTATGTCAGGAATAAAAGAATGATGAGAGTAAATTAGGGCAAATCAAGGATAATAGTGGGAAATTGTGTGTGGAGCCGGAGGAGATAGGGGAAGCAATAAATAAATACTTTTCGACAGTGTTCACTATAGAAAATAAAAATGTTGGTGAGGAAGATACAGAGATACTTGCATCTAGACTAGAAGAGATTGAGGTTCACAAGGAAGAGGTATTAGAAATACTGCAGAGTGTGAAAATAGACAAGTCCCCTGGGCCGGATGGGATCTATCCTGGGATCCTCTGGGAAGCAAGGGAAGAGATTGCGGAGCGTGTGGCATTGATCTTCAAATCATCATTGTCTACAGGAATAGTGCCTGAGGACTGGAGGATAGCAAATGTGGTTCCCTTGTTCAAAAAGGGGAGTAGAGACAACCCTGCTAATTACAGACCAGTGAGTCTCACTTCAGTTGTTGGTAAAGTGTTGGAAAAGGTTATAAAAGAGATAGGATTTATAACCATCTCGAAAAGAATAATCTGATCAGGGACAGTCAGCACGGTTTTGTGAAGGGTAGGTCGTGCCTAACGAATCTTTTTTTTTGACAAAGTGACCAAACAGGTAGATGAGAGTAAACCAGTTGATGTAGTGTATATGGATTTCAGCAAGGCGTTCGATAAGGTTTCCCACAGTAGGCTATTATACAAAATGTGGAGGA
>NW_025141793.1:0-1251 GCF_004010195.1 Chiloscyllium plagiosum | reverse complement strand
CTGCCTCACAGACAGTGACACTGCCAATCTGCCCCTGCCTCACAGCCAGTGACACTGTCAATGCCCCTGCTTACAGCCACGACAATGTCAATCTGTCCCTGCCTCACAGACAGTGACACTGCCAATCTGCCTCTGCCTTACAGCCAGTGACACTGTCAATGCCCTGGCTTACTGCCAGTGCCACTGTCAATCTTCCCCTGCTTCGCAGCCAGTGACACTGTCCATGCTCTTGCTCACAGCCAGTGACTCTGTCAATGCCCTGGCTCAGCCCAGTGACACTGTCAATTCTCCTGCTCACAGCCAGTGACTCTGCCAATCTGTCCCTGCTCACAGCCAGTGACACTGTCAATCTGTCCCTGCTTACAGCCAGTGACACTGTCAATCTGCCTTTGCTTACAGCCAGTGACATCTATCAATCTGCCCCTGCCTCACAGCCAGTGACACTGTCAATCTGTCCCTGCTCACAGCCAGTGACACTGTCAATCTGTCCCTACTTACAGCCAGTGACACTGTCAATCTGTCCCTGCCTCACAGCCAGTGACACTGTCAATGCCCTGACTCACTGCCAGTGCCACTGTCAATCTTCCACTGCTCACAGCCAGTGACACTGTCAATCTGCCCCTGCTTCGCAGTCAGTGAGAGTCAATGCTCTTGCTCACAGCCAGTGACTCTGTCAATCTGCCCCTGCTCACAGCCAGTGACACTGTCAATCTGTCCCTGCTTACAGCCAGTGACACTGTCAATCTGCCCTGCTCACAGCCAGTGACATCTATCAATCTGCCCCTGCCTCACAGACAGTGACAGTCAATGACCTTGCCTCACAGTCAGAGATTGTCAGTACTCCTGCTTACAACCAGTGACACTGTCAATGCCCCTGCTTACAGCCATGACACTGTCAATCTATCCCTGCCTCACAGACAGTGACACTGTCAATCTGCCCCTGCCTCACAGCCAGTGACACAGTCAATGCCCTGGCTCACTGCCAGTGCCACTGTCAATCTTCCCCTGCTTCGCAGCCAGTGACACTGTCCATGCTCTTGCTCACAGCCAGTGACTCTGTCAATGCCCTGGCTCACTGCCAGTGACACTGTCAATTCTCCTGCTCACAGCCAGTGACTCTGCCAATCTGTCCCTGCTCACAGCCAGTGACACTGTCAATCTGTCCCTGCTTCGCAGTCAGTGAGAGTCAATGCTCTTGCTCACAGCCAGTGACTCTGTCAATCTGACCCTGCTCACAGCCAGTGACACTGT
>NW_025141792.1:0-1251 GCF_004010195.1 Chiloscyllium plagiosum | reverse complement strand
GTCTGATACCAGATAAATGAGGACAGGGAATTATCAGAACTATGGAGCAAATACTTTAGCTATGCCTTCACAGAAGAAAACAAAACAAAACAGAAAACTTCCTAGCAATACTAGGGAACTTTAGTCTTGTGAGAAAAAGGAAATAGAATGAAAATAGCAACTAAACAGTTGAGAGAAAGTATTGGACTGAAATTAATGGCCATATACAAAGTCAACAGAGATTTATGAAATGGGAATCATATTTGAGAAAGTGGATTTTAGGTAAATTATGTAGGAGGTATCAATGCCATACCAGTGGAATCTCAGAAAGAGTTTTGATAAAGCCCCAAGCCCAATATTGCAAATTCGAATCCTATGGGACTCGGGCTAATATATGGTCATAGATTTAGAATGGGAGAGCTGGCAGGAAACGGTGAGGAGGAATAAAACAATGTTTTATTTTTAAATGGAAAGCTTGGAAGATATTGTAAGGATCGTGTCTTGGGGTTAAGCTATTCCCAATACACATCATATCTTTGGGTGAGGAGCGCAAATGCAATATTCCCAAGTCTCCTGACAGCACTAAATGATGTCAGCTTGTGAGTGGGTGAGGAGGATGTAAAAAAGTTCCAAGTTGATTGAGACAAGTGGAGTGACTGGGCAAATACGTGGCAGGTGGGGAGTAATGGGGAAGATGACATGTTGTGTACTTTGATGGGAACAATTGAATGGCAGCTTCTTATTTGAAAAACGAATCGTTGAAAAATGTTGCACTATAAATGAACTTAAGCTGCATTTTTGTTTATTTCTGCGAAGCCCTCCGAGTTCATGCATGGCAGTGACTTATGAGGCCAGAAGTCAATACTGGGAATGGCATTGGCACGCTGACCATTGTATTAGGCCCAGCAGGTGGGGAACTATAACTTTGAAAGGAATCTGGATCTCCCTGTACACCAATCACTGAAAGCAATATTGCAAAGCAGAAAGCAGGAAGGAAGGTAAATGCTGTATTCACCTTCATTTCAGGGGGATATGAGTACAGGAGTAAATGTATCTTACTGCAGCTGTACATCTCCGAACATTGTGCAGTATTGTCTGTAGTTTTGGTTTCTTTTCCTAACAGACGACAAAGCTGACATTGAGGGAGAGCAGCAAAGGATGACCAGACTGATCTCTGGGATGACAGACTTGTAGTGGGGGCAGAGTTTGGGGCAACTTGACCTGTATTAAATGGAGTTCATGAAAATGAGTGGAAATCTCAGTGAAATATAT
>NW_025141791.1:0-1251 GCF_004010195.1 Chiloscyllium plagiosum | reverse complement strand
TGTTTCCATGCTGTCCATCTCTATGACTCTATGACCCGGATCCTTTTAGACCCGGAGAGATCAGGTCTCGGTAGAGGGTGGCATATTATTATGGGGAGCAGAAGTGAATGTCCTGAGCAAAAGTCACAGCCAAATACTGGCTGAACTCCAGCAGGGTCATCCCGGGGTTACCAAAAGGAAGATGTTGGTGAGAAATTATGTCTGGTGGCCAAGATTGGATGCAGACATAGCTGCATTAGTGTGGCAGTGCCCTGAGGGCCAACAAGGTCAAAAATTACTTCTGGCAGCTGCCCCACATTTATTGGAATGGTTGGGTAAACCTCAGTTACAAGTCAATTATGCAGGTCCTTACATGGGCTCAATATTCTTAGTCATTGTGGATGCCCACTCAAAGTGACTGGGAGTGCACAGAGTTCATTCATCAAACCCAGGGATGATGATCGTGTTGAGGTTCGTTTTAGACTGGGAACTGGTGTGAGAGACGGAGACAGTAAAATGTCCTTCAGTTGTCTTTATTTGGAGAACTTGCTGTTACAGATTCTGAGCTGAAACTACAGCATTGAGTGGAAGTGGCTTCCTATTTCAATATCATGACAGACAGCTCATAAATGTGATCAATATTTACAAGATACCGGTATCAATACATTAATAGGTTTAACACTTACAGGATACAGTTATCAGCTCATTAATGTGTTTAATGCCTACAGGGTGCAGTTATCATTTCGTAGATACGTCAATCATTTCCAGGGTGCAGTCATCAATTCATTGAAATGATCCTTTTTATCTTTGTTTTGATGGTTTGTTTGTTTTATCTGTAAAGTACTTGAAACTAATCCAGTCACCCAGTTGCTTGAGAAGTGTCTGGTCAGTTAAGTGGTTTAGACCAAATGCACTTTGTGGATATCCCCTGGTGTGAGCTCAAGGGCTTTTACTATATTAACTGGTTACGCCTATCTGCTCTCTTTAGCTTTCTTTTTTCACTACTGTTGCCTCTGGAAACTTTGATTCTGATCTAATGAAGTATCCCTGATTCAATTAATTCTCCAATTTTATTCTTTGCTGCCCTGTGGATTTCTGTTGAACCCCACAACTGCTGCAATGGGTTGTTTTAATTTGGTCTATCTTGTAATACTAAAATATAGGAGAAAGTGAGGACCGCAGATGCTGGAGACCAGAGTTGAAAAGTGTGGTGCTGGAAAAGTGCAGCAGGCCAGGCAGCAGCCAAGGAGCAGGAGAATCGACGTTTCGGGC
>NW_025141790.1:0-1251 GCF_004010195.1 Chiloscyllium plagiosum | reverse complement strand
CACTGACTGAGGTTCAAAACCTGTCACTAACTGAGGTTCAATCCCTGTGAATGACTGAGATTCAATCCCTGTCACTGACTGAGATTCACTCCCTGTCACTGACTGCGATTCAATCCCTTTCTCTGACTGAGATCTCATCCCTGTCACTGACTGAGGTTTAGTCCCTGAAACTGACCGTGGTTCAATCCTTTCACTGACTGAGATTCAATCCCTGTCACTGACTGAGAGTCAATCCCTGTCACTGACTGAGATTCAATTCCTGTCTCTGATTGAGTGTCAATCCCTGTCACTGACTGAGATTCAATCCCTGTCACTGATAGAGATTTAACCCCTGTCACTGACTGAGGTTCAAAACCAGTCACTAACTGAGGCTCAATCCCTGTCACTGACTGAAATTTAATCCCTGTCACTGACTGAGATTCAATCCATGTCACTTCTGAGGCTCCATCCCTGTCACTGACTGAGGTTCAATCCCTGACACTGACTGAGGGTCAATCCCTGTCACTGACTGAGAGTCAATCCCTGTCACTGACTGAGATTCAATTCCTGTCTCTGATTGAGCGTCAATCCCTGTCACTGACTGAGATTCTATCCCTGTCACTGACTGAAATTCAGTCCCTGTCACTGATTGAGATTCAATCCCTGTCACTGACTGAGATTCAATCCCTGTCTCTGACTCAGATTCAATCCCTGTCACTGACTGAAATTTACTCCCTGTCACGGACTGAGGGTCAATCACTGTCACTGACTGAGGTTCAATCCCTGTCACTGAATGGGGGTAATTGCCAGTCACTTACTGAGGTTCACCCCCTGTCACAGGCTGAATCTCTATCCCTGTCACTAACTGAGATTCAATCTCTGTCACTGACTGAGGTTCACTCCCTGTCACTGACTGAGATTCAATCCATGACACTGAATGAGATCCAATCTCTGTCACTGACTGATTTTCAATCCCTGTCACTGACTGAGATTGAATTCCTGTCACTGACAGAGGTTCAATCCCTGTCACTGACAGAGATTCAATCTCTGTCACTGACTGAGGTTCACACGCTGTCGCTGACTGAATCTCTATCCCTGTCACTGACTGAGATTCAATTCCTGTCACTGACTGAAATTTAATCCCTGTCACAGACTGAGGGTCAATCCCTGTGACTGACTGGGGGTCAATCCCTGTCACTGACTGAGGTTCAATCTCTGTCACTGACTGTGGTTCACACGCTGTCACTGACTGAATCTCTATCCCTGTCACTG
>NW_025141789.1:432-1251 GCF_004010195.1 Chiloscyllium plagiosum | reverse complement strand
TGACTCTGTGACCGACCTGTACTGGTCTTAAAATCATTTTCTTACCTCCCCCCATAACCATCCACTTCTTTGTTGTTCAAAACTCAGATGAACTTAGCGTTGAATATGTTCAATGACCCCACTTCTGAACTGAATTTCTCTTCGTAATATACCACTTGCCTCGCTCATTGCCTGCTGCATCTGCCCGACAACTGGCATTGACTGGTGTGGGGGGACTCTGAGACCCCTTTGTACATCCACACATCATTCCTGATGAAGGGCTTGTGCCCGAAACGTTCACTGTCCTGCTCCTCAGATGCTGCCTGACCTGTTCTGCTTTTCCAGTGCCACATGTTTCGACTTTCACCTCTAGTCCTCACTTACTCCACATTCCAATATATCACCATTTACACAATGCACTGCTTTTTTTTAAACAGCCAAGGCTATAACTTCACATTGCGGCACTGCACTTGCCATGTGTTTGCCAATTGAGACACAGAACTGGACCAACTTCGGGAAGAGGCAAAACACTGAGTTCTGAACAAAAACCGTAGCACACTCAAAACGTCGGCTCTGTTTACCTTTCCACGGATGCCGCTCGACCCGTTGGCTTTCTGCAGTATTCGCTGTGTTTGAACTGAGAGAAGACAATGGTAATTCTGGGCGGGGCAGGTTGAATTATGAATTGAATAGTAGCTTCCTCAACGAGACTGGGCGGACGATGGGCGGACCTGTCTCTGTGGCGCAATTGGTCAGCGCATTTGGCTGTTAACCAGCAGGTTTGTGGTTCGAGACCACCCAGAGACGGAGTGTTTGTTGTTCACGCTCCAACCGCTTTCT
>NW_025141789.1:0-421 GCF_004010195.1 Chiloscyllium plagiosum | reverse complement strand
GATGCTCGGACCTGTCTCTGTGGCGCAATTGGTCAGCGCATTCGGCTGTTAACCAGCAGGTTTGTGGTTCGAGACCACCCAGAGACGGAGTGTTTATTGTTCACACTCCAACCGCTTTCTGGGCTGCAAAGCTGCGCGTTTTTAATGGTGTCAGGAAAATGTTTCCCAAACGGAAATCTTTTCCACTGAGGAAGCACAAAGGGGTTTCTGAATTGATTGAATTTCTAACGTAAAGGAATGCGGATGCTGACAGTCCGAGACAGAAAGCGAAACTGCTGGAGCAACTCAGTAGTTTTGGATGTTCCTGTATGAGGAAAAAAAAAGTTCTGAAATGTTGTCTCTGATTCTCTTTCTACAGATGCTGCCTGACCTGCTGAGTTGCTCCTGAAATTTCTGGTTTTGTTTTTAACTGAACGTCCAT
>NW_025141788.1:0-1251 GCF_004010195.1 Chiloscyllium plagiosum | reverse complement strand
CCGCCCATACTATGGGATAACATATTGAATCGAACCCTTTTATCGTTACAAGATGGAAACTCTCCACGGGATAATTAGAATCCATGGAGACTGACATTAGTCATAGTCACCAAACAAACAGGTTCAGTTAATCAGTTCCTTACATCATTTTACATAACACAATAAACGGGTACATTTACTAGGTTTGGATGGAATGAATGAGAGTTGCTAAGGGATAGATCATAAATCATTCAATCTTTTTAATCTGTCTTCCCTATATATGGGAGTATTGTCGGGACACTGCACTGTCGTATATGATTCACTCTGTAAATGAAAGGAGACAGGAATAAAATAACAGACGAGCTGCATAAAATGCTTGGTGGAGGCGTTTCTCGATACCTTTGTGTAATTCTGCTCCAAGTTTGAAATTCCCTGTTATCAAGTCCTTTCTTCACCTTGTGACATCATTCAGAGCATTGAAACTGCTGCTCAGGAACAGGGAGAAACAGGAGGTAGTCACTCAACTGCTCGAGACAGGGACAGAGGAACAGGAGGCAGTCTTTCAACTGTTCGATACTGGGACACAGGCACAGGAGGAGTCACGCAACTGCTCGAGACTACCATACAGGGAAATCTGGAGTCTAGTGAGGCCCAGATGTCTATTCCCCAGGAACAGGAGGAGGTGACTCACTACCCACCACTGGGAGAGAAGAGTATTTGCCTTGGTACTAACAGAAATATCTGAATAAGTTGCATGAACGAGCCATTCAATCCTGCTCCAACATTCTTCAAAACCATGACTGATCTGATTGTAAGAACCTCATTCCATTTTAAGGAGACTCCCCTCTCTGCAGCCTCTGCTCCATTTGTTGGTCATGTTGCAGATCCAGATGCTGTAACTACAGTCACCATGTTTCATCCAGAGTTGGGTCACCAAAGCCGCTGGTCTTCCTGAATTTCCACAGCAGCTTAAAACACAGCGTCCAGGAATCCATCCCCAGCATTTCCACGAACGTACAAAAACTAGAGTTAAGTCAAATGTCTGTCAAAGGCAAATGAGAAGCCTGGTCTGAATCACTAATAGTTGTGAGGATTTCTCATGTTACTGAGCACATGAGCAGCAGAGAGTGATTAACACAGGCGTTCAATGAATAGGCACAGAGCAAGTTACAAAGGTGTGCCTCAAAACTGTTAAAACCCCACTCTCCAACATGGAGCACAGGGCAGAATACTGGGAAATCAAAGAAAACGCAAGCAATGTCTTTTGACCAC
>NW_025141787.1:0-1251 GCF_004010195.1 Chiloscyllium plagiosum | reverse complement strand
ATGTTTCAGTAAGATTAGGGAGGGTGGTAAAAAAGGAGGGTGGGGGGTGGCGTTGCTAATTAGAAATGATATAACGGCTGCAGAAAGGCAGTTCGAGGGGGATCTGCCTTTGGAGGTAGTATGGGCTGAAGTCAGAAATAGGAAAGCTGCAGTCACCTTGTTGGGTGTTTACCATAGGCCCCCCAATAAAAGCAGAGATGTGGAGAAACAGATTGGAAAACAGATTTTGGAAAGGTGCAGAAGCCACAGGGTAGTAGTCATGGGCGATTTCAACTTCCCAAATATTGATTGGAAGCTCTTTGGATCAAGTAGATTGGATGGGGCAGTATTTGCGCAGTGTGTCCAGGAAGCTTTTCTAACTCAGTATGTAGACTGTCCGACCAGAGGGGAGGCCATTTTGGATTTGGTACTCGGTAATGAACCGGGACAAGTGATGGGCTTGTTCGTGGGTCAACATTTTGGTGATGGTGACCACAATTCTGTGACTTTCACCTTGGTTATGGAGAGAGATAGGTGCGTGCAACAGGGTAGGTTTTACAATTAGGGGAAGGGTAATTACGATGTTGTAAGACAGGATCTGAGGAGCATAAGTTGGGAACATAGGCAGTCAGGGAAGGATGTCCGTGGAAATGTGGAACTTTTTCAAGGAACAGATACGACGTGTCCTTGATATGTATGTACCTGTCAGGCAGGAAAGAAATGGTCGTGTGAAGGAGCCTTGGTTGACGAGGGAGGTTGAATGTCTTGTAAAGAGGAAGAAGGAGGCTTACGTAAGGTTGAGGAAACAGGGTTCAGACAGAGCAGTGGAGTGATACAGGATAGCCAGAAGGGACATGATGAAAGGGATTAGGAGAGCTAAGAGAGGGCATGAAAAATCTTTGGTGGATAGGATCAAGGATAAAACAAAGGCATTTTATGCGTATGTTAGAAACATGAGAATAACGAAAACGAGGGTAGGTCCGATCAAGGACAGTAGTGGGAGATTGTGTATTGAGTCGGAAGAGATAGGAGAGGTCTTGAATTAGTACTTTTCTTCAGTATTTACGATCGAGAAGGACCGTATTGTTGAAGAGGGGAGTGTGAAACGGACCTGTAAGCTAGAGGAGATACTTGTTAGGAAGGAAGACGTGTTGGACATTTTGAACAACATGGGGATAGACAAGTCCCCCGGGCCTGACGGGATATATCTTAGGCTTATGTGGGAAGCAAGAGAGGAATTTGCAGTACCGTTGGCAATAATCTTTTCGTCTT
>NW_025141786.1:0-1251 GCF_004010195.1 Chiloscyllium plagiosum | reverse complement strand
TCCCAGCTAAAACATGACAACAGCTGCAAAATAGTCGCAGTTTGCTCAAACCCAAACCAAACCAAACGCTGATCTTGGAGAACTGCCCACTCGCCTCTCGTTTTTTCCTGATTTGCAGTGATTTGTTGTCCATGCTAAAATCCATTTAAATTTTATCGGGGTACAGGAGGCCATAATACTTTAAACAGACTTAGAACAAAGAACATAGAACAATAAAGTGCAGAACAGGCCCTTCGGCCCTCGATGTTGCACCTTCCTGAGAACTAATCTAAGCCCATTCCGCTGCACAATCCCATCATCAAACATATGCTTTTCCAAGGGCTGTTTTAATGCTCCTAATGTGGCTGAGTTAACTGCATTAGCAGGCAGCGCATTCCACACCCTGACCACTCTCTGAGTAAATAAAATGCCTCTCACATCTCTCTTAAATCTATCACACCACAATTTGCAGCTGTGGCGCCTCGAACAAGAAGAAGTCATCATCCTCGGAAAAGACTCTCACTGCCCACCCTAATAACAATGCAATTGTTTTGGGTTTGTTCGCCAAGGTGGCAAGTTGGTTGCCAGGTAAACAACCATGCCCACAATAACAGCAATTGGCACCCGTGCAACAAATCTTTACACAAACGTTAGACAAATAACAATATTTTGGACAGTTTGTTCTGATATCTGTGATATGAAAAAAGATGGATTGATGATGGCGATGCAACGCCTATTGCCATTCGATGATTTTTTGATATCGTTTCAAATGACCATTATTATGTACCAGACCAAACCCTCTCAAAATATTTCAGTCAGATAGATTGGACCCTGACTTTTCTTGGTTTAAAGGCAAGTGCAAGGCGATGCATTACAGACGCGAATCGATGGATGAAACTACAAGATTTCATTTAATTCCAATACCACGTTGAACGTACAGACAAGACAAAATAGATTTTTAAAAAGCTGCAACTCGACTGAAATACACAACAATATCATATATAACTTAACTACGACCTATCAATTGCAATATATTATCCAATATAATAGCATCATATCTTTTGCAAATGCAAGTGACAAGGTAAACACGAAAATATGAAATCAGCAGTAGTTGAGAACACATGCTTTTGCAACAACAAACAAAGACAGCTCGAAATTGAAATGTCACCGTTTTACAGCTGAAAACAATTCAGTGCAATGGAATAAAAATTTCTGATATAAAATATTCTGTCCCAGGACTTATATGTTTTCCCTTTTCGTTTATGGTTTTAG
>NW_025141785.1:0-1251 GCF_004010195.1 Chiloscyllium plagiosum | reverse complement strand
TTCAGACGACACTAAAGTCAGTGTAGTAGTGGAGAGTGTGGAAGAATGTTACTGGTTGCAAGGAGACTTGGATAAACTGCAGAATTGGGCTGAGAGGTGGCAAATAGAGTTCAATGCAACTAAATGTGAGGTGATGCACTTTGAGAAGAATAACAGGAAGGCTGAATACTGGGTCAACGGAAAACTTCTTGGTAGTGTGGTGTGCAGAGGGATCTTTGAGTCCATGTACATAGATCCCTGAACGTTTCCACCCAGGTTGATAGTGCTGTTAAGAAGGCAAACGGTGTGTTAGGTTTCATTCGTGGAGGGATTGAGTTCCGAAGTTGAAATACCATACTGCAACTATACAAAACGCTGGTGAAGCACACTTGGAATATTGTGTTCAGTTCTGGTGCCCATATTTCCGGAAGGATCTGGAAACATTGGAAAAGGTGCAGAGGAGATTTACTAGAACGTTGCCTGGTCTGGAGAAAAGGTCTTGTGAGGAAAGACTGAGAGACTTGAAACTCTTCTTATTGTCAAGAATAAGGCTAGAGGGGATTTGATAGAGACATCAACATACAAGATGATCAGAGGATTAGAAAGGTAGACAATGGAAGTATTTTTCCTAGGATGATGACATCAGCGTGGGGGGAATGGGGGTGGAACCCTGTTCATGACTCCACCTCCATTCCCCCCACTCCAGTTACAGGCTCCACGCCCAATCCCAGCTCCACACCCACACCAGATCTCAGCTCCCAGCCCTGCAGAGTTTTCACCATCCCTCCAGACCTTCCCCTCACTGAGGACAAAGGGTCAGTTCTCAGCAAAGGCCTCACCTTCATCCCCCTCCGTCCAGATATCAATGAATTTAATACACGCCGTGACGTCGAACAATTCTTCCGTCGCCTCCGTCTCCAAGCTTACTTTAACAAGCAGGACCCCTGCCCACCTTCCGAGGACCCCTTAGCCCACCTCCAACACACTGCATCTACCTGAACATCCCACGCTGGCCTATTACCAGCCCTCGACCTCTTCATTTCCTACTGCCACCGGGACATTAACCGCCTCAACCTGTCTACACCCCTCCCCCCCTCCAACCTTTCACCCTCACAACGCGCAGCCCTCCAATCGCTTGCTCCAATCCCAACTTCACCATTTCGCCAGCAGATAAAGGGGCCGCAGTGGTAATCTGGTGCACTGACCTCTACACCGCTAAAGCCAAACGCCAACTGAAAGACACTTCTTCCGACTGCCCCCTCGACCATAACC
>NW_025141784.1:0-1251 GCF_004010195.1 Chiloscyllium plagiosum | reverse complement strand
GAGTGAAATGAAAGTAGTTTTATTCGAACATACTTGGAATATTTTCTGACAATTAAGAATGCGCATTATGACTGTGAGTGGCAGGAGGCTTAGTAAGAGAGTAACATCAGAATGAACAGTCACGTTTGGTGCTTCAACAATCTGAGTCATATGTTGTAGGAAGGGGATAATTTATATACTGGAGATCAGAACCTGAGGCGTGGTGACCGCCAGTTTATGCGACCAAACGTCATCTGTCTCCACTGAGAGTACAACGCTAAAGTCCGAAGGACTACAATAACTTTACGGAAATAACTCCAGACAGCCCAGAATATTGTCACCTACTTACCCTTTATATATACGTTCATAGTCATTGAGACTGACCCAGTTTCCTCCAAGCCAGCTCTCAGATTGAACAGAAATCTCAAACCCCTGTTTATATCTCTCAGCCAGGGATCTCTCAATGGCCAAGATTACCAGCGCCTAACAGGGAATACATATTGAGATCTCCGGCTGGAAGACCTCATTTGAATCACTACATTTACCATTCATGACTCTGTGGAATTTTAACACCACAGATGACTGTTGTGGCTGGTTCATTAAATGCATTCAATATGAGATTGACAGATGCTAACCAGGAAGCAAATCATGGAGAGAAGGGAGGAAAGAGGACTTAGAACATAGGACTTAGAACATAAAACAACACAGCGCAGAATGGGTCCTTCAGCCCTCAATGTTGCGCCGACCTGTGAACTATTCTCAGCTCATCCCCCGACAGATCCCATCATTATCAATTTGATTATTCCAGGATTGTTTAAATCTCCCTAATGTGGCTGAGTTAACTACATTAGCAGGAAGGGCATTCCACGCTCTTATCACTCTCTGAGTAAAGAACCTGCCTCTGACATCTGCCCCAAATTTATCACACCTCAATTTGTAGTTATGCCCCCTCGTACAATCTGACGTCATTATCCTAGGAAAAATACTTTCACCGTCTACTCTATCTAATCTTCTGATCAGTTTATATGTCTCTATCAACATCGCTCTTAGCCTTCACATTTCCAATGAGAATAGACCCAAGTCTCTCAGCCGTTCCTCATAAGAACTTCCCACCAGACCAGACAACATCCCGGTAAAACTCCTCTGAACCTTTTCCAATGCTTCCACATCCATCCCGATATATGGCGACAAGAACTGCACAAAATATTCCAGGTGTGGGCACACTATCTTTTTGTATATTTGCAGCATGATATTGCAGCTCCAGAACTCAAT
>NW_025141783.1:0-1251 GCF_004010195.1 Chiloscyllium plagiosum | reverse complement strand
TTCTCTATATTATACCCAGGGACTGCTCTTCTCTATATTTGACATGGGAACTGCTGTTCTCTACATTATACACAGGGACTGCTGTTCCCTATATTAGACATGCAAAGTTCTGTTCTCTGTATTATACACATGGACTGCTGTTCTCTATATTAGACAAGGGAACAGCTGTTTACGAGATTAGACACTGTGACTGCTGTTGTCTATATTAGACATGGGAACTGCTGTTCTCTATATTATACGCAGGGACTGCTGTTGTCTATATTTTGCACAGGGACGGCTGTTCTCTATATTAGACATGGGAGCTGCTGTTCTATATATTATACACAGGGACCCCTGTTCTCAATATTAGACATGGGAACCGCTGTTCTCTATATTATACACAGGGACTGCTGTTCTCTATATTATACACAGGGACAGCTGTTCTCAATATTACACATGGGAACTGCTGTTCTCTATATTATTCACAGGAATTGCTGTTCTCTGAATTAGACATGGGAACTGCTGTTCTCTATATTATACAGAGGGACTTCTGTTCTCTCTATTAGTCATGGGAACTGATGTTCTCTATGTTATTCACAGGGACAGCTGTTCTCTATATAACATATGTGAACTGCTGTTCTCTATATTATTCACAGGAATTGCTGTTCTCTGTATTAGACATGGGAACTGCTGTTCTCTATATTATACAGAGGGACTTCTGTTCTCTATATTAGTCATGGGAACTGATGTTCTCTATGTTATTCACAGGGACAGCTGTTCTCTATATAACATATGTGAACTGCTGTTCTCTATATTATACACAGGTACTGCTTTTCTCTGTATTAGACATGGGAACTGCTGTTCTCTATATTATGCAGAGGGACTGCTGTTCCCTATATTATACACAGGATCCGCTGTTCTCTATATTATACACAGGGACTGCTTTTCTCTATATGAAACGTGGGAACTGATGTTCTGTCTACTATACACAGAGACCGCTGTTCTCTATATTATACAAAAGGACAACTGTTCTCTATATTGTGCACAGGGACAGCTGTTCTCTATATTAGACATGGGAACTGCTGTTCTCTATATTATACACAGGGACTGCTGTTTTCTATATTAGACACAGGTAATGGTGTTCTCTATATTAGACATGGGAACTGATGTTCTGTATATTATACACAGAGACAGCTGTTCTCTATATTATACAAAGGGACATCTGTTCTCTATATTGTGCACAGGGACTGCTGTTCTCTATATTAGACATGG
>NW_025141782.1:0-1251 GCF_004010195.1 Chiloscyllium plagiosum | reverse complement strand
CCCAACTATCCACCCTGATCTATCACCATCACCCCTCCACCTTCATCTACCTATTGCGTTCCCAGCTACCCCAACCCCCTCCTTCCCATTTATCTCTCAGCCCCCTCACCCACCATTCCTGATGAAGAGCTTACGCTTGAAACATCTCCTGCTCCTCGGATGCTGCCTGACCGGCTGCGCTTTTCCAGCGCCACACTTTTTGATTCTGATCTCCAGCATCTGCAGTCCTCACTTTCTCGTAGACATGGAGCTGTTAGCTCATTGAGGTACGACAATTAGTTCTGAGGATAGCAGAGGGCACAAAGGTGAAGATTAAGTAGTGGATAAAGACATAAGCAGATGCAGTTTAGTGCAGATATAGGTGAGCTTATTGACTTTGGTAGCAAAAACAGGCAGGCAGATTATCACCTGAATGGTGACAGATTGGGAAATGGCAACGTGCAACAAGACTGGTACATGCAAGGGTATCAAGCAGTGAGGAAGGCAGATAGAATATTGGCTTTCATAATGAGAGGATTCAAATTAGGATTAGGATTGTTATGCTTTAACTGTGCAGGGCTTTGGCGAGACCGTATCTGGAGTATTGTGTGATCTTCTTATCTGAGGATCGATGTTCTAGCTCAGGTTGTAAGTTTGCTCACTGAGCTGGCAGATTGGCTTTCATACATTTCGCCACCATGCTGACTAACATCATCAGCGCTTCACCAGAGGCTCACTGATGATGCTACCTCGCACAGTGACGCAACATCGGAAAACAAGCCTGCCAGCTCAGCGATCAAACTTGCAACCTGAATCGCAACCCGAGCTACAAATCTTCTAGAAAAAAAAAATCACAGATGTTCTCGCTACTGAAGGAATGCAAAGAAGGTTTACCATACTGATTACTGGGATAGTAGGGCTCGTGTATGAAGGGTGATTGAATCAGTTAGGACTATATTCATTAGAGTTTAGAAAAAATGAGGGGGGAGATCTCACAGAAACTTACAAAACTCTAATAGACAGGATAGATGTAGGGAGGGCATTCCCAATTGGTGGTAAGTCCAGAATGAGGGGGCACAATCTACGGGATAACAGATAGGCCTTTTAATGAGGGTGGAGTGAGGTAGGCATAGGTGAACACAGAGTTGAAGAATGTGGCGCTGGAAAAGCACAACTGGCCAGGCAGCATCCGAGGAGCAGGAGGGTTGAGGTTTTGAGCATAAGCTCTTCTTCAGGCATGAGGTGGTGGCCTAAGGGGGCTGAGAGATAAAT
>NW_025141781.1:0-1251 GCF_004010195.1 Chiloscyllium plagiosum | reverse complement strand
CTCCTGTGCAAGAATATTCAGGAATTTGGTGATACATGTACCAAGGTTTGTTTGGCCATTTTAGGGTTCTGTTGGGGACATAATAATTTGGAGTTATTGTTTGTACATAAAGTTGCCTTTCATCTTTTCTTGTTTACTTTACTTTTCAATAAAGCTATCTATTCTTTTTTGCTTTAAATATATTATCATTTATAATTGTTTTATTGTCATTGCCTTTGACACATTACCTGATATTGTCACTCACAATAACAACAGTACTTATTCGAGAGTGAGACCCTTGAAGAGATTCTCACATACTTTGCAATGTTATCCTCGTGACAAATATCAGAGTGCAATCTGATCTTACTTTGATTTGGGGTAATGTAATTCCCTGAGAGAAGGAAAGAAAATCTATTACAGTCAAAAACATGGCTTATTAAAAAAATTCTATCACCCCAAAACACCTCCTAGGGCTCAAGGACAATACTGCATTTACTTTTCCCCATATTGCACTACAGTTCATTCACAGACATGACTACAATAGGATGTCCTGTGAGGACACGCGTAAGCAGTGCTTGAGAACTAAATCATTTGCAAGTCCCATTCTGAGTCATACACAATCTTGTATTGGAAATATGTAATCCATCTTTCATCATTGCTAGGTTAATACTCTGTCTGACAACGCTGCGTGAGTACCTTCAGCACGCAGTGTGTGAAGTGACTCAAAAAGGTGGATCACCACTAACCTGTCAAGAGCAACTAATGATGGGTTGCAAACATTGACCTCATGAATGTTGCCCATTATCTGAGAATGATCTTCTAAAAACAAAACTGAGCTCTTCCTGTGGCTCAGGACAACATCAGTTGGAAAACATCTGCACTGAGGAAGCTGGACAATCCAATTCTAAATTAAATGAACATAATATAATTAAAAACAAGTTACATCATTTCCTACAAGATAAAATTTATTCTGGGAAGCTGACTGATTGTGAAAGACATTCTTCAATGTCAGCTTCTGGTTTCTGGCTATTGACATCGGTTCAAGGGTTTGAGCTATCGTGAGAGGCTGAATAGACTGGGGCTATTTTCCCTGGAGTAGCGGAGACTGAGGGGTGGTCTTACAGAAACTTATAAAAATCACAAGAGACATGGAAGAGTCAAGGTCTTTTCCCCAGGGCAGGGAAGTCCAAAACTAGAGGGCATGGGTTTGAGGTGAGAGAGGAAAGATTTAAAATGGACGTAAGGAGCAACCTTTTCATGCAGAGGGTGGTG
>NW_025141780.1:0-1251 GCF_004010195.1 Chiloscyllium plagiosum | reverse complement strand
TGTGATTTCTAGGATTGGCAGTGTGATTACTGGCATTGGCAGTGTGATTACTGGGATTGGCAGTGTGATTACTGGGATTGGCAGTATGTTTACCGGGATTGGCAGTGTCATTACTGGGAGTAGCAGTATGTTTACCGGGATTGGCACTGTGATTACTGGGATTGGCAGTATGTTTACCGGGATTGGCACTGTGATTACTGGGATTGGCAGTGTGATTACTGGGATTGGCAGTATTTTTTCCAGGATTGGCAGTGTGATTACTGGGATTGGTAGCATGTTTACCAGGATTGGCAGTGTGATTACTGGGATTGGCAGCATGTTTACCAGGATTGGCAGTGTGATTACTGGGATTGGCAGCGTGATTATTGGGATTGGCAGTATTTTTTCCGGGATTGGCAGTGTGATTACTGGGAATGGCAGTGTGATTACTGGGACCGGCAGTGTGATTACTGGGATTGGCAGTGTGATAACTGGGATTGGCAGTGTGTTTACCGGGATTGGCAGTGTGATTACTGGGTTTGGCAGTGTGATTACTGGGTTTGGCAGTGTGTTTACCGGGATTGGCAGTGTGATTACTGGGTTTGGCAGTATGTTTACCGGGATTGGCAGTGTGATTACCCGGACAGGCTGTGTGATTACTGGGATTGGCAGTGTGTTTACCGGGATTGGCAGTGTGATTACTCGGACTGGCAGTGTGATTACTGGGATTGGCAGTGTGGTTACTGGGTGTGGCAATATGATTACTGGGACTGGCAGTGTGATTACTGGGACCGGCAGTGTGATTTCTGGGATTGGCAGTATGATTACTGGGACTGGCAGTGTGATTACTGTGACCGGCAGTGTGATTGCTGTGTCTGGCAGCGTGATTCCTGGGATTGGCAGTGTGATTACTGGGATTGGCAGTGTGTTTACCGGGATTGGCAGTGTGTTTACCAGGATTGGCAGTATGATTACTGGGATTGGCAGTGTGATTACTGGGACTGGCAGAGTGATTACTGGGACTGGCAGAGTGATTACTGTGACCGGCAGTGTGATTGCTGTTACTGGCAGTGTGATCTCTGGGACTGGCTGTGTGATTACTGGGACTGGTTGTGTGATTACTGGGACTGGCAGCGTGATTACAGGGACTGGCAGTGTGATTACTGGGACTGGCAGTGCGATTACTGGGACTGGCAGTGTGATTACTGGGATTGGGTGTGTGATCACTGGGACCGGCAGTGTGATTACTGCGTTTGGTAGTGTGTTTACCGG
>NW_025141779.1:0-1251 GCF_004010195.1 Chiloscyllium plagiosum | reverse complement strand
CGCAGTCAATTCCATATACGCACCACCTTCTGCATGAAGACGTTGCCCCTTCAATCCATTTTAGATCTTTTCCCTATCAACCTAAACCTATGCCCTCTTGATCTGGACTCCCCCACCACAGAGAAAATGCCATGTCTATCTATCCTATTCATGTGCCTCATGATTTTATAAACCTGTATAAGGTCACCCTTAAGTCTCTGACATTCCAGGAAAAAAATTGCCCCAGCATATTCAGCCTTTCTCTACAGCTCAAACCCTCCAAGCCTGACAACATCTTGGTAAATCTTTTCTGAACCCTGTCAAGTTACACAACATCTTTTTGATAGTTGCAGAACAGAATTGCTCACAATATTGCAAAAGTAGATTAACCAATGTCCTGATCAACCACAACATGACCTCCCAACTCCTGTACTCAATACACTGAACAATAAAGAAAGCATTCCAAACAGCTTCTTCGCTATCATATCTAAACACGTCTCTACTTTCAAGGAACTATGAAGCTGTACGCCAAGTTCTCGTTGCTCAGCAACAGTCACTACGACCTTTCCATTAAGTGTAAAATTCTTGCTAAGATTTGCTTTTCCAAAATGTAGCACCTCATATCTATCTAAATTAAACTTCATCTGCCACTCCTCGGCCTATTGACCCATCTGATCAAGACCCAGTTGTAAACAGAGGTAACCTTCTTTATTGTCCACTACACCTGCAATTATGGTGCCATCTGCAAACTTACTAATTGTATCTCCTATATTAACTGTCCAAATCATTTATAAAAATGACGAAAAGTAGTGGACCCTGCACCAACCCTTGTGGCACATACAGTTACAGGCCTCCAGTGTGAAAAACAACCCTCCACCACCACCCTTTGTCTTCTACCTTTGAGCCAGTTCAATATCCAAATGGCCAGTTCACCGTGTATTCCGTGAGATCTAACCTTCCTAAACAGTCTCCCATGGGGAACCTTGTCGAAGTCCTTATTGAAGTCCATATAGATCACATCCATCGCACGGGTCCATCAATCCTCTTTGTTGCTCTTCAGTAAACACAACCAGGTTTGTGAGATGCGATTACCCATGTTGAATATCCCTAATTAGTCCTTGCCTTTCCAAATACACGTACATCCTATCTCTCAGGATTCCCTCCAATAAAGTGTGCAGCACCGATGTCAGGGTCACCGGTCTACGGTTCCCTGGTATGTCCTACCTGCCTTCCTTAAATAATAACACCACATTAACCAACCTGTAGCCTTCT
>NW_025141778.1:0-1251 GCF_004010195.1 Chiloscyllium plagiosum | reverse complement strand
TGTATAATGGGGAGGTTTATCACAGTAACAGACAGGGATCTGACTATAATGGAGAGGTTTATCACAGTAACAGACTGGGATCTGTGTATAATGGGGAGGATTATCACAGTAACAGACTGGGATCTGACTATAATGGAGAGGTTTATCACAGTAACAGACTGGGATCTGTCTATAATGGGGAGGTTTATCACAGTAACAGACTGGGATCTGTCAATAATGGGGAGTTTTATCGCAGCAACAGACTGGGATCTGTCTATAATGGGGAGGTTTATCACAGTAACAGACTGGGTTCTGTCTATAATGGAGAGGTTTATCACAGTAACAGACTGGGATCTGTCTATAATGGGGAGGTTTATCACAGTAACAGACTGGGATCTGTCTTTAATAGAGAGGTTATCACAGTAACAGACTGGGATCTGTCTATAATGGGGAGGTTTATCACAGTAACAGACTGGGATCTGTCTATAATGGGGAGGTTTATCACAGTAACAGACTGGGATCTGTCTATAATGGGGAGGTTTATCACAGTAACAGACTGGGATCTGTCTTTAATAGAGAGGTTTATCACAGTAACAGACTGGGATCTGTCTATAATGTAGAGGTTTATCACCGTAACAGACTATGATCAGTCTTTAATAGAGAGGTTTATCACAGTAACAGACTGCGATCTGTGTACAAGGGGAGGTTTATCACAGAAACAGACTGGGGTCTGTCTGTAATGGAGAGGTTTATCACAATAACAGATAGGGATCTATCTATAATGGTGTGGTTTGTCACAGTAACAGACTGGGATCTGTCTATAATGGAGAGTTTAATCTCAGTAGCAGACTGAGATCTGTCAATAATGGAGAGGTTTATCACAGTAACAGATTGGGATCTGTCTATAGTGGAGAGGTTTATTACAGTAACAGACTGGGATCTGTCTATAATGGAGAGATTTATCTCAGTAACAAACTGGGATCTGTCTATAATGGGGAGGTTTATCACAGTAACAGGCTGGGATCTGTCTATAATGGAGAGGTTTATCACAGTAACAGACAGGGATCTGTCATCAATAGAGAGGTTTTTCACTGTAACAGACTGGGATCTGTCTATAATGGGGAGGTTTATCTCAGTAACAGACTGAGATCTGTCAACAATAGTGATGTTTATCACAGTAAAAGACCCTGATCTGTCTATTGTGGGGACGTTTATCACAGTAACAGACTGGGATCTGTGTATAATGGTGATGTTTATCACAGTAACAGACTG
>NW_025141777.1:0-1251 GCF_004010195.1 Chiloscyllium plagiosum | reverse complement strand
TTTCCTTAACAGTGATCGAATACTCGCTCGTCTCTCGTTACCTGATCTATTTCTCCCACCCTTACTGTGAAATGGAATCGTATTAGCAGTTCTCCAGTTCTCTGGCACCTCCCCTATCGTCAGATTCTAATTAAAATATTCAGTCAGGGTCTTTCCTCCCTTGCCCCAACAGCCGCCTGTAATACAACTCATTCAGACATGGAGATTGGTTTAAATTTATAGAGAACAAAGCCTCAAATCCAATCTCGTATTTTACATCAATCTGTTCAAGAGCTTCCCAGTCCATCTTCTTGAAATCTCTACCTGCGTCCTCCTTCTCCCAAGTAAAATAGATGTGAAGGTCTCATGTAACAATCCATCAATGTTCTCCAGCTTGACACACAGATTGCCCCTTTGGTTTCTAATGGACACTAACTCTTTGCTGAATATTCTCTTCTAGTTGTCCGTGTAGAATATCGTGGGATTCTTCCACATCTCGCCTACTTGTACTTCTCCATGTCCCTCTGTTATTCAGTCCCCTTATGTTTCTAACTTTCACTGCAATCACCTCTCATGTTTTGAAACTCGATATCACAGGCTAAGTTTCCACATCAGACAATCTTGCCATTTTAGGGATTAATCTGGATAATACCTTTTGCAGTTCCTCTATAGTCAATATGTTCTTTCTTAGATTGGGACTCTGAACGGTACACAATACTCATAGTGTAGTCTCATGAACATTCGATGCAGCTGGTGCACGACACCCTCTGTATTCCAATTACATTCACATGAATATAAACCTAATTTTTACTTTCCCATTTGCATATGTTCTTCCTCATACCTCTCATTTTAACTTTTCTTATGATCTTACTGTGTGAGTTCGTAAAAAAAAAGCTCATGAATCTCCAACTATATGTTATACATTGGTTCTTCCTTGCGTATGTCCACAAGAATCATCTTCAACCCATTCCAAAAAATGTTTGCCACTTCTGGTTTTCCTTTCATCGGTACATTCTCACACTCCCCAGTTATGTTATTACCTTCTAAATATCTAGTAGCATGTTCTTTGTTATCGAGTCCAACAGATATCTGACTGTGATGACAAGATAACTGGTCTGTAGTTCACCACTCTCCAAATTCATCCTTTCTTAAAGTAGTGGATAATATTTATAACCTTTGCCTTATCCAGATTGGCTAAATGCCTTTCGGGAATGTGTCGGAAAATAATGTGAAAATCCACGATGCAATCAACATGTCTCTTGCTGGTTCCTC
>NW_025141776.1:0-1251 GCF_004010195.1 Chiloscyllium plagiosum | reverse complement strand
AAATGCTTGTTTTGTACCACCTCCATCTTCTGCAGTTCTGCACATCGCCAGCCTTGCTGATCTTTATGTGTCCAGAACCTCTTCCGAGTTACTCTTTTGTCGTTAATCTATTTGCAGAGTCATTTGAGATTGTCCATAACGCTATTTGCCAAAGCTATCTCATGTCATCTTTATGGTCTCCTGGTTTCCCTCTTAAGTATACATCCACTGGCTTTAGACTCACTAGACATTGACTTTAAAACTGGAACTAAATTACTAATGACGATGATAAATCCATTTTCGATTTTTGGAAAATCCCATCTGGTTGGCTGATATGCTTGAAGGAAGCAAACTGCCATTCTTAATGCTCTGGGTTACATGTGACTCCAGACCCACAACAATGTGGTTGACTCTTAAATACCCTCTACACAATTAGTGATGGTCAATGAATGCAGGTCAAATCAGTGATACCCTCATCCTGTGTATGAATACTGAAAAATCCTCGATTCCTGCTACCTCTACTTGACATATGCTTCCCTTTTATCCGTGATCAGACCCTCAATTTCTCAAGTCCTCCAGCATCCTTACACCTACCAGACTTACCCTTCACCCTAACAGGGATATATTGCCTCTGAGCTCTTACATCTCATTTTTGAAGGCTTCCATCTTCTCAGCTGTCCCATTATCTGTGAGTATCTGTTTAGACGTTGTCGCCTAATATCATCAGAATTGGCCTTCCTCCAATTTATAACAATATCCTTTTCCATCTCTATTTTAATGCTAATAGGATTATGATTACTTGTCCCAAAGTGCTTCCACTCTGATACCACAGTCACCTGCCCTGCCTTATTTCCCAAGGGTAGGTCACGCTTAGCTCCTTCTCTGTCATGGAGAGTATTGGATAAGCAGCTGCAGCTTTGTCACTATGCGTGGGTTCAGCAGATGTTGCACCTCTTTGATGGCAATCTAACAATAAATCGTCTCACTGTGATTTTCGTGGAGAGATGATCTGAACTAAGGAGAACTAGTTTCCTACTGCTATCTTAAGGAACTCACCTCATTAAATACTCACCCCACCCCATGGTGTCCGTCTCATTCAATACCAGCCCGATTCTCCCACCAATCATGGCTGGATGTACTCAGCATTGCCCGCATGCTCCTGCATATTCTGTGATTTCTGGCACGGGTGTCATCTTTAAAAGACCAATGGACACACGGTTGAGCTTTCTCAGTTTGGAACTGCTCGGCATAGTTTACCCCGAGCATTGCAGA
>NW_025141775.1:0-1251 GCF_004010195.1 Chiloscyllium plagiosum | reverse complement strand
TTACCATTTTGCCCCTTCCCTAAAAATCCAAAGTCCCTTTCTCCTCCACTGCTTGTACTCTCCCATTATTAATTTATCATCCTCATCACCATCATACTGTTATCCGTTAAACCCCATCTGTCATAACTTTGCCCAGTCTGAGAATCTGCAGATTCTGTTTCTATTTACATAATATATGGTGTCCCTTCCAGCCACTCACTCAGTATTTTTTTTTCAAATTCTTCTCCATCGTTTCTGACTTTCTATTGCTGTTTCCATTGGTTGATAATACAAGATTTGATTATTATTCATCTTCTTAAAACTCTCTAGAATCTTGATCTGGAATCTAGAATTTAGAATCATGGGTCATTCCATAATTTTCAGATAAAGAAAGCCTTAAAGGTTGAACTTCTCAATCTGTGATCATGTTTGTACCTCTTTTCCTGATAACATCTTGAGAATTTGCACGATGTTGAGATTCCCAAAATTGACCAAAGTATTCTAAGATCTTAAGCAACTTAAAGTGGCTTAAATTGTTTGTGTCTATGTGGCCTTTGTTCTCATCTGATTAGGATCTTACCATTTCAGGTGTAATTCCTTTTCTTATCCACTCAATGTATTACTTCATCCCACTCTTAACTTCAATTCCATCTTCCAGTAAATATTCTTCTGTATCTGTCACTGCAGTGCAATTCCATCTCTGTCCCTTCAAACCAAGTTGGAATCATTTGATTTCTTTCTCTTAAATTCCTAAGTCAAGATTGTGTTTATTACTATAACAATTAAGGGCGATCTGAGCATGGGCTCCTGTGGGCCCCTTGCATTCTCCACACCTTTCTTGTGTGAAATCTTTATTTTACCCTGACCTGCATTTTCCCAACCACCTCTATCCATTTGACTATGCTCCCCTTCATTTGAGGTGCCCTTGAGTTTTTCCATATGTCTTCTCAGAGGTAACTACTTGAAATAATTTCTGAAAATCCACATAAACCATGTACACTTTTTTCCCACTAATCTGCTCCTTTACTAATACAGCCTTGTCAAATTGCTTGCTAGTTCACAACCTGCTAATTAGAAATTCATGCTAATTGCTATTGTCTCTTTAACTGCTCGTCTTTCACTCCATGTTGTTAACTCTTAACTTACCAACAAATGGCGCAAAACTAACTGATTGAGAAATTCCTGTTTTTCTTCTTATTGAATGAGGAATTAGCTGCCCTCCAATCCTCTAGTCGAATTTTAGGAGCAATAATTGGAGCCATGATAGTTTGC
>NW_025141774.1:0-1251 GCF_004010195.1 Chiloscyllium plagiosum | reverse complement strand
AATCTATTATATTACCCTTAATCTTAATCAATAGGTATACTGCTTCATGGACAGAAATGGTAATATTCCCAATTGTGCAGGATGCCACCGAATGTAAGATTGTTGCAGAAATGAGGAAGATATCAACCTTCGTGTGCCATTTATGTCGGTTAAAGAAGAAAGTAAAATCCCGACTTGTGATATGGATCTGCCTCCAGACATCCACCAGTTCTCGTTCTGCACACATATCCACTAATTGCTTACATTATAACGGGGGTATTGGGGCACCTTTGGACATTCTGTCCACCGTGGGGTCCATAAGACCTTTGAAAACTTCTACAATAATGTGCCACGATGCAAAATAACTGAATTTGGGAAATGCATCTACCAGGAATTGAAGAGGGTACGCTGGGAGGGGGGGCGGGGGGCAATAAACATTCAAAATACTATATTATTTACTCTAGTTCAAGGCTTTGGGTATTATGAACCTCCCGTGAGTGTCAAATACAATCGAGTAGGTTAAGTGGAAGATTATGGCTTCTTCCATTATGGCTTCTCCCATCCTTGTAATATTAAAAGAGGAGAAATACACCCGATCAAGCCCGACCTACTGCAATGTCAAATGTTACTTGTCATCAAGGTGCATCTCCTGCAATAGGATAACATCCACCCTCTCTTTTTAAGACCAGAAAGTAACTTTTTCCTCTTTTCTGACCAATGGCTCACCTTAATGCACGAGGTAGGCCATTTAAGCACATGATTACCCAAAACACACTGTAGCAACATTTGAACTCAAGAGAGGAAGAACTCGAATTAATTATCATTAATAAACAAAGTCTCATAGAGCTTAAAAACTACACAAACTAAGACTACTACAACTGCCAACTCTCAAAACTTTCAAAACCTAAGCATTTTAAGTAAATGGCTGGGATGGAGTGGGTGAGGAAACCACTTTGCCCGTGCTGTGATGCAGTGCCCAACAAAGCAGACCTTCCAGATCGCCACTATCTTGGATTTCCCTTGAACATTTTATCGATATTATCTTTTCATTTTGCATTATATTCCTGGATGTGCTGGAGCAATGTGATTTTTTTTTTTACCAGTGTCAGCGTTTCCCCAACACTGTACATTCCTGCCATTCCCCGATAATCCTTGACTCCGTTATTATTTATTAGCCTTCTGTCTGTGCCTCAAACATATTCAATATCTCTGCCTCCAATGATCTGCGGGGAAGAGAGATCCAAGTACTCTCACCACTGAGAAAACAAAAAT
>NW_025141773.1:0-1251 GCF_004010195.1 Chiloscyllium plagiosum | reverse complement strand
TGACCTCGGCGACCACCTCTGACCCTGCCGCCCTGACCCTAGCACTTGCAACCCACCTCTCTGAACCACGCAGCCTTGACCTGCCACTCTGACCTGGAATCTTGGCAGCTTGACCCTTGCCCTCTGACCCTGCCACTCTGACCCAGAGACTTGGAGTCTTGATTCTTGCCCTCTGACCCTTTTCCTCTGATCCAGAGACTTGGCGGCTTGACTCTTGCCCCCTGACCCTGCCACTCTGACCTGGAGACTTGGTGGCTTGACCCTTGCCCTCTGACTCTGCCTCTCTGACCTGGAGACTTGGCGGCTTGACCCTTGCCCCCTGACCCTGCCACTTGGACCTGGAGACTTGGCATTTTGACCCTTGCCCTCTGACCCCGCCACTCTGACCTGGAGACTTGGTGGCATGACCCTTGCCCTCTGACCCTGCCACTTGCCCCTTGGAGACTTGGCGGCTTGACCCTCGCCCTCTGACCCTGCCACTCGGACCTGGAGACTTGGCGGCTTGACACTCGCCCTCTGACTCTGCCACTCGGACCTGGAGACTTGGCGGCTTGACCCTCGCCCTCTGACCCTGCCACTGGGACCTGGAGACTTGGCGGCTTGACCCTCGCCCTCTGACCCTGCCAATCAGACCTGGAGACTTGGTGGCTTGACCCTTGCCCTCTGACCCTGCCACTGGGACCTGGAGACTTGGCGGCTTGACCCTCGCCCTCTGACCCAGTCACAGGGACCTGGAGACTTGGCGGCTTGACTCTCGCCCTCTGACCCAGCCACTGGGATCTGGAGACTTGGCGGCTTGACCCTCGCCCTCTGACCCAGCCACTGGGACCTGGAAACTTGGTGGCTTGACTCTCGCCCTCTGACCCAGCCACTGGGACCTGGAGACTTGGTGGCTTGACTCTCGCCCTCTGACCCAGCCATTCTGACCCAGTCTCCCTCCCCCTCTCTCTGTCCCTTGACCTCTGGTGTGCCAGAGTTGATCCAGACGGAGGTCCACCACATGAAGACGTTGAAGATCATGTCGGAGATATTCCGGAAGGGGATGTTGGAGGAGTTGCAGATGGACCACTGTACGGTGGACGCCATGTTCCCGGCCCTGGACGACCTGATCGAGTTCCATGTCCAGCTCCTCTCCCGATTGCTGGAACGCCGCCGGGAATCGCTGCTGTCCGGGAGCAACAACAACTTCGTCATCAACAAACTGGGGGACATTCTCGTCAGCCAGGTACCCCCCCACTCACACTCACTCAC
>NW_025141772.1:0-1251 GCF_004010195.1 Chiloscyllium plagiosum | reverse complement strand
AACGAGTCAGCATATCCTGCCATTTTTCACATCGCAAACCTTCCACACCCAGCAACATCTTGGTATATCTCTTCTGAACCCCTTGCAGCAGAATAATATCCTCCCTATAACTGGGTGACCAGAACTGGACAAGAGTGTTGCAGAAGAGGCCTCACCAATATCGGTATAATCTCAACATGACGTCCCAAATCCTACACTCAATGGACTGAGCAATAGTCAATCATGCCAAGCACTGCCTTATCCATCCTGTGTTGCAAACTTCAAGAATTATATACCCAGAGGTTGCTCTGCTCTGAAACACTAACCGAGGCCCTAACATTAATTATATAAGCTCTACCCTTATTTGTTTTACCAAATTTATGAGGTTGCATTTATTCAAATTGAATTCCTTCTACAGTTTTTCAGCCCATTCACTCATCAAGATCCCTTTGTAATCTTAGAAAACCTCCTTCACTGTCAACTATTCCACCCTCCAAACTTCCAGCCCATCTCACGTGGCTGTCAATGGTACAAATACCTTTGCTCGGGGCTCCACAATTTCTTCCTTAGCATCGCCTGTCTTACAGTTAATCAGGCCCTGGGACTTTCCATACCTTTGTGTTATAAAGCTTCCAGCACCACCTCTTCTATAACATGCACTCTTTTCAAGTCATAGAGATGTAAAGCATGGAAACAGACCCTTCGGTCCCACTCGTCCATGCTGACCAGAAGTTCTAAACAAATCCATCTCATTTACCAGCATTTGGCCCATGTACCACTAAACCATTACAATTCATAGTCCCATTCAGATATCTTTTAAATGTTGTCATAGTATCAGTATCTGTTACATTCTCTGTCAGTTCATTTTATACATGCATCACCTTATGCATGAAAAAACTGTTCCTTCAGTCCCTTTTAAATCTTTCCCCTCTAAACTTAAACTTATGCCCTCTAGGTTTGGACTACCCAATCCCTGGGAAAAGACCTTGAATGTTTACCCTATCCATACCCCTCAGGTTTATATAAACGTCTGTCAGGTCACCCCTCAATCTCCGATGCTCCAGGGAAAATAACCCCAGCTTCTAAAGCAACAATCCTGGCAACATCTTGTCAATCTTTTCTGAGCACTTTGCAGTTCCCCTCATCTAAGTCATTAATAAAAATTACAAACAGTAGAGGCCCAAGGACAGATCTCTGTGGAACACCACTCACCACAGACTTCCAGGCAGAATATTTTCAATCTACTACCACTCGCTGTCTTCTGTTGGCCAG
>NW_025141771.1:0-1251 GCF_004010195.1 Chiloscyllium plagiosum | reverse complement strand
ACAGTGTATTGTGCTGTGGTGTACAGTGTACTGTGGTGTACAGTGTACTGTCCTGTGGTGTACACTATACTGTCCTGTGCTGTACAGTGTACTGTCCTATGGTGTACAGTGTATTGTCCTGTGGTGTACAGTGTACTGTTCTGTGGTGTGCATTGTAATGTCCTGTGGTGTACAGTGTAATTACCTGTGGTGTACAGTATACTGTCCTGTGCTGTACAGTGTAATGTCCAGTGCTGTACAGTGTATTGTCCTGTGGTGTGCAGTGTACTGTTCTGTGGTGTGCAGTGTAATGTCCTGTGGTGTACAGTGTAATTACCTGTGGTGTACAGTATACTGTCCTGTGGTGTACAGTGTAATGTCCTGTAGTGTACAGTGTACTGTCCTGTGGAGTGCAGTGCATTGTCCTGTGGTGTGCAGTGTATTGTCCTGTGGTGTACAGTGTATTGTCCTGTGGTGTACAGTGTACTGTCCTGTGGAGTGCAGTGCATTGTCCTGTGGTGTGCAGTGTACTGTCCTGTGGTGTACAGTGTACTGTCCTGTGGAGTGCAGTGCATTGTCCTGTGCTGTACAGTGTATTGTCCTGTGGTGTACAGTGTACTGTCCTGTGGAGTGCAGTGCATTGTCCTGTGGTGTGCAGTGTACTGTCCTGTGGTGTACAGTGTAATGTCCTGTGGTGTGCATTGTATTGACCTGTGGTGTGCAGTGTAATGTCCTGTGGTGTGCAGTGTAATGTCCTGTGCTGTACAGTGCACTGTCCTGTGGTGTACAGTATAATGTCCTGTGGTGTACAGTGTAGTGTCCTGTGGTGTACAGTATACTGTCCTGTGGTGTACAGTGTATTGTCCTGTGGAGCACAGTGTAATGTCCTGTGCTGTATAGTGTACTGTCCTGTGGACTGCCGTGTAATGTCCTGTGGAGTGCAGTGTACTGTCTCGTGGTGTACAGTGTGATGTCCTGTGGAGTGCAGTGTATTGTCCTGTGGAGTGCAGTGTACTGTCCCGTGGTGTGCAGTGTACTGTCCAATGGAGTGCAGTGTACTGTCCTGTGGTGTGCAGTGTAATGTCCTGTGGAGTGCAGTGTACTGTCCCGTGGTGTACAGTGTACTGTCCTGTGGAGTGCAGTGTATTGTCCTGTGGTGTGCAGTGTACTGTCCTGTGGTGTACAGTGTAATGTCCTGTGGAGTGCAGTGTAGTGTCCTGTTCTGTACTGTGTACTGTTCTGTGGTGTACACTCTCGGTACAGTGGGATATT
>NW_025141770.1:0-1251 GCF_004010195.1 Chiloscyllium plagiosum | reverse complement strand
TTCGGATACTTTCTATTATTGAACACAGGCTGTGGATGATAGTAAAACTTTAGCAACCAATAGTTTAGGGAACAGCTAAAGGACTCAGCACAAGTCTGGTCACCGCATAAAGCAACATTTTTTTTATAAATTGTAAGATAAAAGATGAATGGCTGAAATATGCAATGTTGCCCATCAAGACCGTTTCACCATTCAATGAGTTTATCACTGATTCCTTTCCAAGTTCGGGTGCTATGTGCCTTCATGGGGAAGTTGCAAATGGTGACGTTTCGTTGCATCTTCCAACATTATCCTTATAGTCAGTGCAGCTGTCAACAGCCGGCTGTGGCTTGCGTCTGTAGTGTAGTGGTCATCACGTTCGCCTCATAAGCAAAAAGTCCCCAGTTCGGAACTGGGCAGAAACTGCTATGTTCTTCGACTGCAGCCTTTTACGTGGACAAGAACGGAGCTTTCTTGCTTGCTTTCCCATCTGCAAACCTGCCTTCGAATTTGCTTGAACAAATCTGCTCTCATAATGAAATGTAATGCAACTCCATTTAATTATTGTGCACAGTATTGTAAAGTTTTTCTCCAACCTGGTTCTGATCATATGCCATTCTGTTTGAGAGTGTAGTTATCGCGTTCTGATCTTTCCATAAAAAGCAGTACCGCATGCGGCTCGGTTCAAAGACAGGGAAGAAGCAGATCCGCTGGTGTCACAGCGCACCACGGACTCTTGAACTCGTCTGTCTGTCAAATCTACCCCAAATTCGTCTCCGAAAGGTCTCATTTGGAAGCTGTCTCGTTATTCAACGTGCGAGAATTGGCACCAGAGGTCCTGAATCATGTTTTGGAGCAGTTCGCACGTTAGTGCTCATTCAATCAGCAACAGCAATGAAAGAAATTACACTCTCAGAGGAACCTCTGGACCTGTGCCTTCATAGCGTCGCTCGTATTAAGGGCGCCCCGAGATCTAAGCCACGTTGGAACTGAAACGGAGGAATCCACAGAGAGGCTACAGAATGACATCACGTCCATTTGGTTTTCTTTAAATCACTGACGAGCAGGAAAATGTAAACGGGGAGGGCGTGTGGAGAAGTGAGGCAGTTACAGCTCTGGTGAAATTCCTTCTTTGTGATTCACTCAGCAACCAGAGACGTGAAGGTGACTCAGGGGTGAGAGCTCTTCACATCGAGAAAAAAAAGCACTCAAGGGCAGTTAGCACCTCTTCCGGAGAGGGGGGTGGGCTGAGGTAATTACCTTTTGACTTCT
>NW_025141769.1:0-1251 GCF_004010195.1 Chiloscyllium plagiosum | reverse complement strand
TGGCAACACATTCCATACATTCACAACTCTCTGTGTAAAGAACCTTCCTCTGACATCTCCTCTAAACCTTTCTCCTAATATCTTAACACTATGACCCCTCATGCCAGTCAATCCTGCCCTGGGGAAAAGTTTCTGGCTATTGACTCTATCTATTCCTCTCATTATTTTGTACACCTCGATCAGGTCACCACTCTTCCTCCTTCTCTCCAGAGAGAAAAGTCCAAGCTTATTCAACCTCTCTTCATAAGACAAGCCCTCCAGTCCAGGCAGCACCCTGGTAAACATTCTTTTCACCGTCTCCAAAGCCTCCACAGGTGGCAGGTTACTGTGGATTATATCTGCCATACATGCTGTTGGATGCAAATCTTATCAGATCGAGTGGATCAGTTGGAGAGACAGTTAGAAGCGATGAGGAATTTGCAACAGCAACAGTATGTGATGGATGGCAGTTATAGGAAGGGGAGAAGTCTCAGATACAGTCACATAGATGGGTTAAAAACATGAAGGGTGAGAGAAGTCAGCACCTAGGGCAGGAGTCTTTTGTGGATATACCCATTTCAAACAGGTATGCTATTTTGGAAAATGTAGGGGGTGATGGATTCTCAGGGGAACATATCACAAACAGCCAAGTTTCGGGTTTTGAGACTGGCTCTAATGCAACGAGGGGTACGTCGGCTTCCAAGAGATCAATTGTGTTAGGGGATTCTGTAGTCCGAGGTACAGACAGACGTTTCTGTGGCCAGCAGAGAAAAAGAAGAATGGTGTGTTGTTTCCCTGGTGCCAGGATCAAGGATGTCTCAGAGAGGGTGCAGAATGTTCTCACGGGGGAGAGGAGATCATTGTCCACATTGGAACCAACGACATTGGAAGGGAAAAGGTTGAGATTCTGAAGGGAGATTACAGAGAGTTAGCAGAAATTTTAAAAGGAGGTCCTCGAGAGTAGTAGTATCTGGATTACTCCCAGTGCTACGAGCTAGTGAGGGCAGGAATAGGAGGACAGAGCAGATCACTGCATGGCTGAGGAGCTGGAATATGGGAGAAGGATTCACATTTTTGGATCATTGGAATCTCTTTTGGGGTAGAGGTGACTGTACAAGAAGGACAGACTGCACCTACATTGGAAGGGGACTAATATACTGGTAGGGAGATTTGCTAGAACTGCTAGGGAGGATTTAAACTAGTAAGGTGGGGGGGTGGGACCCAGGGAGATAGTGAGGTAAGAGATCGATCTGAGACTGGTACAGTTGAGAA
>NW_025141768.1:0-1251 GCF_004010195.1 Chiloscyllium plagiosum | reverse complement strand
AGCAGGAAGGAGGTTAGCAGGGATTGCGAGAGGTAGATGAAGGTGGGTTGAAAGTAAATAAGTGATGAAGGGAGACAGAACATCTCATCTACTGCATCCATTAGACCCAAAGTGGTCTTCTCTACATTGGCGAGGTGGGAGGTCAACTTGTAGATCATTTCAGAGAACATCTCTGGGACAGCAACATTGATCAACTCCATAACCTTGTGGTTGAGCACTTTAACTCCCCTTCCCACTCTGCCAAGGACATGACGGCCCTAGGCCTGATACATCACCAGACCCGAGCCACCAGACGTTTGGAGGAAGAAAGCCTCCTCTTCTGCCTTGGGATCCTCCAACCACAAGGGATCATAGTGGATTTCAACATTTCCCCATTCCCCCTAATCCCACCTTATCTCGCTCCAACCTTCCAAGTCAGCACCGCCCTTTTGAACGTTCCAATGTGTCCACCTTCCTTCCTATCAGTCTAGTCCACCCTCCCCTCGACTTGCACTTTCAACCCCACATTCATCTACCTATTGGATGAAAAGAGGCAGCTTAGAAAAATGTCAAGTGTTGCAGTAAGCCAATGGATTCAGAGAAATGTAGGACCCAGCAAAAGATTACTAAGAAACTGAGAAGAAAATCAAAAAGAGAAAAAGCGTGCAAACGAAAGAAAAACATAAAGACTGCTAAAAAGCGTCTATCAATGTATGAAAAAAATAAATAAAAACAAAGTCAAATGTGGAATAGTTGGTGTGCGTTCAGGATAATTTATTGCAGAGAACAGAGAAATCACAGGGAAAAGAAACAGTTTCTTTGTGTCTATCTTCATGGAACAATGTCCAGAAATTCTTCCAGAAATACCAAGTGACCATGGGACTTCTGTAAGTAAAGTATAGGATCATTCTTATCAATGTTGAACTTATCTTTGAAAAGAAAGCTGGATTGAGTATTTATACATCTGACAGACTAGATATACTTCATACAAGAATTTCAGAGGAAGCAGTAATAGACATGTTGAGTGCATCGCGGATTGTCACTTTATTTTCCGACACATTCCCGAAAGGCATTTAGCCAATCTGGATAAGGCAAAGGTTATAAATATTATCCAACAGTTGAAGAAAGGATGAATTTGGAGAATGGTGAACTACAGACCAGTTATCTTGTCATCCACAGTCAGGTATCTGTTGGACTCGATAACAAAGAACATGGTACGAGATGTTGAGAAGGTAATAACATAACTGGGGAGTGTGAGGATGTACCGATGAA
>NW_025141767.1:0-1251 GCF_004010195.1 Chiloscyllium plagiosum | reverse complement strand
CTTGGTGGAGTGGGAGGGGGAGTTGAAGTTTTGGGATATTCAGCCTATGTACCTGGCACCTTACCAATATTGAAATTCATATGTCACATTATTTATTATGCGATAGACAGAATATATTTTTCCACTTGACTTTAGGATCTTTTTTGGAGTGAATATCGCTCATGTCGCTATTGCATAGTAACAACTTATGGTGGCTAGCTTCATCTGTTGCTCAAACATTTGAAATACCTTATCCTTCGAAGATAGACTGCACACTGTCCACAACCAAAAGTAACAGCTTGTACGTGTTCATGAGTTTGTGTGATACGCCATGAGAAATTATCCATTCACAGCAGCCATCATCCCACAACATTTCAGTGCTGGATGTTAACAGTCACTCATCATTAACTGGTGCAATTTCTATGGCAATGCTTTTACCAATCAGAGCATGCTTACCACACAATCAGCACTTTTCTCTCCTACAGCAAAATGTTGGTTAATACTCACACTGGTATTCTTGTGAATTGTCCTGAAGAGTACAAGGTGAAAAGCTTTGACAAAATGTATCAGTTGTTCAGCAATACTTAGATATATTTTAGATTAGATTACTTACAGTGTGGCAACAGACCCTTCAGCCCAACAAGTCCACACCGATCCGCCGAAGCGCAACCCACTCAAACCCATTCCCCTACATTTACCCCTTCACCTAACACTACAGGCAATTTAGCATGGCCAATTCACCTAACCTGCACTTATCTTTTGGACTGTGGGAGGAAACTGGAACACCCTCCACACAGACAGTCGCCCAAGGCTGGAATTGAACCCAGATCTCTGGTGCTGTGAGGAAGCAGTGCTAACCACTGTGCCACTTTTTCCAAGTGAGTTAATATAAACAAATTCCCACTTTATCATGAAAGATGAAGCAGATAATTATTGGAATTTTCTAACCAGTATTTATTTCAAAAGTAAAATAGTATTTTGAAACCTATAAGGTTCTTAATATTTACAGTTCAACACTAAATGCCACTGTATAACATTCCACTGTACGCTCCCTGAATGCAGATATTTTGTTAAGTTGATCATAAGTAATATATTACCTCTGCTGATATCTGCAGCATAAATTGGGGGCTTTTCTCTCAGTGCCACTTTCAGCTTTACAGCAGAAGTTGTGGGTTCAAGTTGGTCTTCAGGATTTGTGGACAAAGATCTATGCTGAAACTTCAGTGGAAGACTGATGGCGCATTACACTATTGCAGGTGCCATCTTTTGGAT
>NW_025141766.1:0-1251 GCF_004010195.1 Chiloscyllium plagiosum | reverse complement strand
CCCACAATGAGAAAGTCACCATCTCTCCCTGTCTACTCTACAAAGCCCACAATAACATTAACACAGTATTGTGAGAGACATTTGTGGGGAATGTTGCCAAAATGAAATGGGATCTGGATAGGCCATGATCAAATTGATACCATCAGGTCTGAACAGCCAAGACCTTCCCCTTTACCATCGTCCTCTGACCATCTGCAGCCTCCACCCAGTTTGCTGAGCTGATACGCTCCACCACAATGTTCACTGTCCGAGCGGGGCCTTACTGTTATGTTCCACCACAAATCGACTCGAGCATTGTCCTTGAGTATTCCTTTCCTTAACAGGGATTTATTTGCTCCCTTTGACTCTGATCTGGAATCCCCTAGCTCTCTGGGATCACTACCTATTACAGACACATAGAGTCATAGAGATGTACAGAGATGGAAATAAACCCTTCTGTCCAACTCGTTCATGCCGACCAGATATCCTAACATAATCCAGTCCCATTTGCCAGCACTTGGCCCTTATCCAGGTGCCTGTTAAATGCTGTAATTGTACCAGCCTCAACCACTTCCTCTGGCAGCTCATTCCATGCACGCACCACCCTCTGGGTGAAAACGTTTCCCCTTAGGTCCCTTTTAACTCTTTCCCCTCTCACTCTAAATTTATGCCCTCTAAATCTGGACTCCCCACTCTAGGGATAAGACCTTGTGCATTTACCCTTTCCAAATCCCTCATGATTTTATAAACTTTTATAAAGTCACTCCTCAACCTCCGATGCTCCAGCTTATCCAGCCTCTCCCTATAGCTCAAACCCTCCAACCCTGGCAACGTCCTTGTAAATCTTGCCTGAACCCTTTCAATCCTTGCTCCCCGGAATCCTTGGCCTAGATTTTCCAATGCCCAGGCACTTGTTTTTCCTGCATGGATGAGAGTTGCACCGTGGGGCCCTGTAGTACCCCATCATAGCCCACTGCAAAGGAATTGCCTGGGAAATTCTCCTGATCAATTCCCATTGCCTAGGATACTCTGCTGGTCTCCACTTTGATCACAGGATTTGGAAGATTCTTCTAAAATTCAGTAAATTATTACTTAGGAAGCCTTAGACCATTAAACACCAAGTCTAATTCCTGAATAGCTATTCAGCTAACCCCATACTCAATTCATATGTAGTAAACTCCATGTTATTAAAGGATTATTAAAGCATTGGACACTCTGGAGGCAGGAAACATGTTTCTGCTGATGGGTGAGAGCCGAACCAGAGGACACAGC
>NW_025141765.1:0-1251 GCF_004010195.1 Chiloscyllium plagiosum | reverse complement strand
GATAGGTTCAACGTCCTTTTGTCTATTCTGTATATCCAGCATGTTGGCTATTGTTTCTCTGGCGAGGGTTTTGTCGATAGAGGTGAACACACAAAAGAAGTTGCATCAAGACACTATTCAAAAGGGCCAAAACACACTGCAGTACACCAGAACTGCAAAAAGAGGAAGAAATACACCTATACAATATATTCGCCAGAAACGGATACCCACGCAATTTCATCAACAGATGCCTAAGGGAAATACAACGGAATGAGGACATGCCGCAACGCAAAGGACTAGCCACACTACCTAGTGGTCGCAGTAGTCTGAACTGACAGCCAGACTACTGCGACCACTAGGACTCATAACAGCACACAAACCAACAGCCACTCTCGAACAACAACTCACCAGAATGAAGGACCCAATACCCAGAATGAGCAAAACCAATGCAGTGTACAAGCTCCCATGTAAGGACTGCACAAAACACTACATAGGACAAACAGGAAGACAGCTAACGATCCGTGTCCATGAACACCAACTAGCCACGAAATAACATGATCAGCTATCCTTCGTAGCCACACACGCAGATGACAAGCAACATGAGTTCGACTGTGACAACACTACGATTATAGGACAAGCCAAACAGAGAACAGCCAGGGAATTCCTAGAGGCATAGCACTCTTCCACAGATTCAATCAATAAGCATCGATCTGGACCCAATATACCAGCCACTGCAGCGGACAGCTGGAACAGATAACCGGAAGCGGCAGGTTCAAACCACTATAAATGCCGGAGGAAAGATCACAGAAGCGCTTCACAGGAGGCTCCCAAGCACTGAGGATGTCACCTCGACAGGGGACGAAATGTCTGCAACACAAATTCCCAGCTCGACGAACAGAACCACAACAGCGAACATTGAACTAGTCGGGTAATTCAGAGGCACGGGTTGTGACTGCAAGGCAGTGTTTAACATCCTACCACAGCCGATGACAGACCTTAAATTCGAATGACAAAAATCAGAATAAAACCTAATTTCACTCATGGAAACCAGAAACCGTTAAGATTTATTTTTATTATTTTGCTGGTGGCCTTTGGTCAAGAAACTTAACATTATTACCCAGTCCGAACTCAGTGTGACTTCAGACACACAGAAACATTGTTGGCTCCATTTTGTCTTGACAAATGGCCGTGTCGTCAAGGACAATTAGTGATGGACAACAAATGCTGTCCTTGCCCGTAATGCTGGCATCCCGTGAAACAACAGCATTAAAG
>NW_025141764.1:0-1251 GCF_004010195.1 Chiloscyllium plagiosum | reverse complement strand
AGGGTGACTTTAAGTACATGGTTGTTTGATTCGTAGTTGGTGGAATTTATTGTCTTTAATCGCATCAATTTCCACAACAACATCTTCCTGATAATACTGATTTCCTTCAGTTCCTTCCTTTCTTTTTCTTCCAGTAATTTAGGAATATTACTTCTGTCATCGTTTGTAATGGCAGAACCAATATTCATGTTTGTTTGGTATGCAATATATTTCTTCCACATTATAACGTCATCTGTTTCTCATTGTAAGGGATTTGTTTTCAATAATCGTTTTTTTTTCTCCCTTCATATACATCCAGGAGCTTTTACAATTCATTATATGTTTCTCTGAAGCTTACATGTAAACGGAATTTTTCGCTCTGCATTAATTCTTGGATCAATATGTTGTCAACATTTACGGGAGGGTCCCGGGAAGGATGTCTTTATTTACAGGGAGGAGATCGCTGGAGTGTGTCAGTATTCACTGGGGAGTCCTGGGAAGTGTGTTGGTGTTTTGACGAGATGTGAAAGGGAGTGTGTCAGGTTTGGCATGTTGAGTCCCGAGGAGTGGATCCGTATTTACAGTGGGGTCCTGGGCAAGTCTCAGTGTATACAGTGTGGTATCGTGGCATGTTTCAGTATTGACAGATGGCTCCTGGGTATTTACAGTGAGGTACCAGGGAGTGTGACAGTATTTACAGAATGATCGCTAGGAGTTTGTCAGTGTTTAAAGGGTTGTTCTGAGGTGTGTATCAGTGCTGACGTGGTGGTTTCGGGAAGTTTTTCAGTATTTACAAACCGTCCCACCGACAGTGTATCAGTATTTATAGGCTGGACCTGAGGAATGTGTTGGTATTTACATGGGGGTCCTGGGGAGTTTTCAGTACATACGGGGTGGTGGGGGTTCCCAGGCAGTATGTCTGTATTTACCGGGGGTTCTTGGGATTTTGTCAGTATTTATAGGGATGTTTCATGGAGTGGGTCGGTATTTATACCATGTTCCCAGAGAGTGCGTCGGTATGTACAGGAGGTGCTCTGGGCGTGTGTCGGTAATTTCAAAGTAGGGGTCACGAGCAGAATGTCGGTATTAACAGGTGGGGTTCTAGGGAGTGTGTTGTTATTTATAGCGAGGAAATTCGGGAATGTGTTGGTATTTCCAGGGGGGCTGTCAAGAGCAGATGGTCGTATTGACAGGTGGGTTCCAAGGGCGTTCATCAGTATTTACAGGGTGGTTCCAGCTAGTGTGTCAATATTTATAAGTGTTTCCCGGGGA
>NW_025141763.1:0-1251 GCF_004010195.1 Chiloscyllium plagiosum | reverse complement strand
CACTTCAGACGTCAGGCTGTGGGCCAATTAGTGAAAATTGGAAACGAAAATATTTGGATGTTTGATGACTGGCACTGACATAATGTATTATTCTGTGCTGTAAAAGCACGGTGTCACAAACACTCTTTTTTGGAAGGAATTTCTCATTGCAGGAAAAGAAACCTATGCTGTTAAGAGAAGAAGCAATTGCAATAGCCATCCTTCCTGGTCGACTAGTGGTTACGATACAGCGCTTTTACTGCTGTGGTTTGAGTTAATTTCTTGGTCAGGGAATCTGGATTTATTGTTCCTGATAAGGGTTACAACGCAAGTCGAGCGCCTTTGACATCTCAAACGCGTCCGCATGTGCCTTGCATAATTGTGCAGGGCCGCAAGGTGGCTCACTGGTTATCTCTGCTGCCTCACAGCGCCAGAGATATGATTTGCCTACAACTGGGTCGACTGTTAGTAAGGTGCCTTATTCAGGAGCAAATGAACAGAAAAAGGGTAAGGAATTGTTCTGTGACGGTTAATTCCCGGAGGATTGGTGTGCATTTGTTGCATCGAATAGCCAGATTCTGAACTGTAGGCTTTCCATGTTCCCTTATTGTGTTACTTTAGCACATATTCAGACAGGGGAGAAAAGTGAGGAAACACAGGCAGGACCAAATCAGTGTTGATCCGTAATATTTGATTACATTACATTACAGTGTGGAAACAGGCCCTTCGGCCCAACAAGTCCACACCGACCCGCCGAAGCGCAATTGTGCAACAACCAACTGATTCACTTTTGACTGAGCTAGCTCCCATTTTCCCGACATTGGTAATGGCATTATACAGCATTAGAGCGGGTGTTCATGTGTTGTTTTGGCCCCAGCATCCTTTCTAAACATGGACTATACTGGGACAAAAAGAGATGATAAAAGACATGGATGGCGATGACTGGAATGAAAAGACGTCAGGAAGAATGGACAGCGTTTACTTGGAAACAGAAAAATGGAAAGGAAGCCAACGATGTCGTGGGGGATAATGCCATTTGAAAAGAAAAAGCAGGGTTTCCTGGGATGTTGGAAAAAACGAATAGATCATGTGGCGTGAAACCAGGTAAAACTGAGTTGTGTCCGTATAGATGGTTTCTCGGCGATGTGAATTTGGTGAGAGTAAACATGAGGGAAATTCCCTCATTCAGATGGAACTATATCTGGAGTATAGAACTTGAAAACGAGCGATGAATGATGAAGAGAAGTTTGGAGCTCGCATTCTTTTTCTTTC
>NW_025141762.1:0-1251 GCF_004010195.1 Chiloscyllium plagiosum | reverse complement strand
CGCAGAGTGTGGTTTATGTATGGAATGTGCTGCGAGAGGAAGTGGTGGCGGCTGGTACAATTGAAGCATTCAAAGGACATCTGGATTGGTATATGAATAAAAAGGGTTTATTGGGATATGGGCCAAGTGCTGGCAGATGGGACGAGATTAGGATAGGATATCTGGGCGGCGTGGACGAGTTGGTCCGTTTATGTTCAGTACGTCTCTAGGACTCACTGGCTCTAAATATTTTCCACTGTTCATTTACAGACTGACATTTCAAAATATTTTCCACTGTTCATTTACAGACTGACATTTCAGTCTGTTTCCCCTGTTTAGATTAGATTACAGTGTGGAAACAGGCCCTTCGGCCCAACAAGTCCACACCGACCCACCGAAGCGCAACCCACCCATACCCCTACCCCTACATTTACCCCTTACCTAACACTATGGGCAATTTAGCATGGCCAATTCACCTGACCTGCACATCTTTGGACTGTGGGAGGAAACTGGAGCACCCAGAGGAAACCCACACAGACACGGGGAGAACGTGCAAACTCCACACAGTCAGTCGCCTGAGGCGGGAATTGAACCCGGGTCTCTGGCGCTGTGAGGCAGCAGTGCTAACCACTGTGCCACCGGCCGCCCATTTGTCAGTACTCTCTCAAAATCATGTAATTGGCTTGGTTACTGATTCCGGTATAATTTCTTGGAGATCTCGGTGTAATATTACTCATTCACTCAGCTTCATCACCAAACGGTTGATCTTCATTCCTAGCTTTTGTACAATGTGTCATTCAAAGAGACGCTGACAAAAACATTCAAGGAGGATCTCGGATAATATGACTCTTGCCAATGTGTCTGTCTCAGATTATACAAAGATTGAAGTCTCCAAAAATTATCTCACCGCCTTTGCTACAATTTCTAATGAATTTCTGTTTAATGCAGGGATGAGCAATGAAATACTGCAAGGCAGCATATAAACTGCTCTCCTGCTTGTGTTTGTGACACATAGCACCTAGAGGTTGCATTCGGGCTGATTCAGCTGCATAATCTGAGGCCAAAGGCTTTCTCTGTAATGCCTTTGTTATCCATTAGTGTTATGGTTCCCATCTTGCTTTTCCATGCTGCCTGAGATCCTGTAAGGTTGTTTACTGTTGAATATTTACGTTCCACCTTTTGTTCACCGTGTAATCACGTCTGTCTAGTGACTAAATATCATTTTTCTCTGTGTCACATGTCTATTACGTTATTGTAGATACTTTGTCCATT
>NW_025141761.1:0-1251 GCF_004010195.1 Chiloscyllium plagiosum | reverse complement strand
ACCTGCCCAACAATCAATGACACCCATCTCCCCTTGTCTGATATAAACCAGCACCACAGTCACTGACGCCATTCTCCCCCTGTCTTTATAATCCAGCACCAGTCACTGACACCAATCTCCCCCTGTCTGATATACACGAGCCCCTCATTCACTGACACCAATCTGTCCGGATATAAACCAGTCCCAACAGAGAGTGATACCAAACTCCCCAAGTCCTATATAAACCATTCCCACAAAATCTTTCACCAATCTACTTTTGTCTGATGTAACTCAGCCCCAGTCACTGACACCAATCTCCCCCAGTCTGATATAAACCAGTCCCACAGTCACAGACACCAATCTCTCCCTGTCTGATTTTAACCAACCCAGAGGCACTGACACCAATCTCCCCCGTTTGATATAAACCAGCCCACAGTCACTGATGCCAATCTCCCCTTGTCTGATATAAACCAACCTCACAGTTACTGACACCAATCTCCCCCTGTCTGATGTAAACCAGCCCCACAGATACTGACACCAATCTCCCCTTGCCTGATATAAACCAGACCCTCAGACACTGACACCAATCTCCCCCTGTCTGATATAATCCGGACCCACAGATACTGACACCAATTTCCCCCTGTCTGATATAAACCAAACCACAGTCACTGACGCCATTCTCCCCCTGTCTGATATAAACCAGCCCCACAGTCACTGACGCCAATCTTGCCCTGTCTGACCCACAGACACTGACGCCAATCTCCCCCTATCTGATATATACCAACCCACAGTCACTGACGCCAATCTCCCATTGTCTGATATAAACCAACCCACAGTCACCGACACCAATCTGCCCCTGTCTGATATAAACAATCCCCTCATTCACTGACACCAATCTCTCATGATATAAACCAGACCCCAGATATTGATATCAAACTCCCCAAGTCCAATTTAAACCATTCCCACAAAATCTTTCACCAGTCTCCTCTTGTCTGACATAAACCAGCCTCAGAGACACTGACACCAATTTCCACCTGTCTGATATAATCCAAACCCACAGTCACTGACACCAATCTCCCCCTGTCTGATATAAACCAGCCCCACAGTCACTGATACCAATCTCCCCCTGTCTGATATAAACCAGCCCCACAGTAACTGACGCCAATCTCCCCCTGTGTAATAGAATCCAGCCCCACAGACACTGACACCAATCTCCCCCTGTCGGATATAATCCAGCCACACAGTCACTGACGCCAATCTTCCCCTGTCTGA
>NW_025141760.1:0-1251 GCF_004010195.1 Chiloscyllium plagiosum | reverse complement strand
TCCCCTCACTGTCACTCTCTCCCCTCTCTGTCACTCTCTCTATCCTCACTGTCACTCTTTCCCCTCACTGTCACTCTCTCTATCCTCAATGTCACTCTCTCCCCTCACAGTCACTCTCTTTCTGCTCACTGTCAGTCTCCCTCTCCTCACTGTCACTCTCTATATCCTCACAGTCACTCTCTACCCTCCCTGTCACTCTCTCTCTCCTCACTGTCACTCACTCCCCTCACTGTCACACTCTCTATCTTCACAGTCACTCTCTCCTCACTGTCACTCTCTCCCGTCACTGTCACTCTCTCCCCTCACTGTCACTCTCTCTCTCCTCACTCTCACTCTCTTATCTGACTGTCACTCTCTCTCCTCACTGTCACTCTATCCCCTCACTGTCACTCTCTCCTCACTGTCACACTCTCTCCTAACTGTCACTCTCTCCCGTCACTGTCACTCTCTCCTCTCACTGTCACTCTCTCTCTCCTCACTCTCACTCTCTTATCTGACTGTCACTCTCTCTCCTCACTGTCACTCTATCCCCTCACTGTCACTCTCTCCCCTGTCACTGTCTCTCCTGACTGTCACTCTCTGTCCTGACTGTCACTCTCACTCCCCTCACTGTCACTCTCTCCCCTCACTATCACTCTCTCTCCTACTGTCACTCTCTCTCCCCTCACTGTCACTCTCTCCGCTCACTGTCACTCTCTCACCTCACTGTCACTCTCTCCCCTCACTGTCACTCTGTCTCCCCTCACTGTCACTCTCCCTATCCTCAGTCACTCAATCCCCTCACTGTCACTCTCTCCTCACTGTCACTCTCTCTCCCCTCACTGTCACTCTCTCTCCCCTCACTATCACTCCCTCCCCTCACTGTCACTCTCTCTATCCTCACTGTCACTCTCTCCCCTCACTGTCACTCTCTCTCCCCTCACTGTCACTCTCTCCCCTCACTGTCACTCTCTCTAACCTCACTGTCACTCTTCGCCTCACTGTCACTCTCTCTATCCTCACTGTCACTCTCTCTCCCCTCACTGTCACTCTCTCTATCCTTACTGTCACTCTTTCCCCTCACTGTCACTCTCTCTATCCTCACTGTCACTCTCTCCCCTCACAGTCACTCTCTCTCCGCTCACTGTCAGTCTCCCTCTCCTCACTGTCACTCTCTCTATCCTCACAGTCACTCACTCCCCTCACTGTCACTATCTCTCTCCTCACTGTCACTGTCTCTATCCTCACAGTCACTCTCTACCCTCCCTGTCA
>NW_025141759.1:0-1251 GCF_004010195.1 Chiloscyllium plagiosum | reverse complement strand
CGTGTCCCGGAGCAGTGCATTGACAGCGTGTCCCAGAGAAGTGCAGTGACAGCGTGTCCCGAAGCAGTGCATTGACAGCATGTCCTAGAGCATTGCACTGACAGCGTGTCTCGGAACAGCGCACTGACAGTGTGTCCCGGAGCAGTGCACTGACAGTGTGTCCTAGGGCAGTGCACTGACAGAGTATCCCGGAGCAGTGCACTGACAGCGTGTCCTGTGGCAGTGCATTGACAGCGTGTCCCGGAGAAGTGCAGTGACAGCGTGTCCCGAAGCAGTGCATTGACAGCGTGTCCTAGAGCATTGCACTGACAGCGTGTCCCGGAGCAGCGCACTGACAGCGTGTCTCGGAACAGCGCACTGACAGTGTGTCCCGGAGCAGTGCACTGACAGTGTGTCCTGTGGCAGTGCATTGACAGCGTGTCCCGGAGCAGTGCACTGACATTGTGTCCTCGGGCAGTGCACTGACAGAGTGTCCCGGAACAGTGCACTGACAGCGTGTCCGGGAGCAGTGCACTATTAGTGTGTCCTGGAGCCGTGCACTGACAGCATGTCCTGGAGCAGTGCATTGACAGTGTGTCCTGGAGCAGCGCTCTGTCAGCGTGTCGCGGAGCAGCGCATTGACAGCGTGTCTCGGAGCAGCGCAGTGACTGCGTGTCCCGGAGCAGTGCACGGACAGTGTGTCCCGGAGCAGTGCATTGACAGTGTGTCCCGGAGCAGTGCACTGACAGTGTGTACTGGAGCAGGGAACAGAAAGCGTGTCCCGGAGCAGTGCATTGACAGCGTGTCCCGGAGAAGTGCAGTGACAGCGTGTCCTGAAGCAGTGCATTGACAGCGTGTCCTGAAGAAGTGCACTGACAGCGTGTCCCGGAGGAGCGCACAGACAGAGTGTCCCGGAGCAGCGCAATGACAGAGTGTCCCGGAGCAGTGCACTGACAGCATGTCCTGGAGCAGGGCACTGACAGCGTGTCCCGGAACAGCGCACTGACAGTGTGTTCTGGGGCAGGGAACAGACAGCGTGTCCCAGAGCAGTGCATTTCCAGCGTGTCCCGGAGAAGTGCACAGACAGTGTGTCCCGGAGCAGCGCAATGACAGAGTGTCCTGGAGCAGTGCACTGACAGCGTGTCCCAGAGCAGCGCAATGACAGAGTGTCCTGGTGCAGTGCTCTGTCAGCATGTCCCGAAGCAGCGCATTGACAGCGTGTCCCGGAATAGTGCACCAACAGCGTGTCCCAGAAGAGTGCACTGACAGCGT
>NW_025141758.1:0-1251 GCF_004010195.1 Chiloscyllium plagiosum | reverse complement strand
TGGTTTGAGTGTTTCTGCCTCTACTCCTTTTCCGTAGGTGACTACCATAGTCTGGATGAAATAAGAACTTGCCTCACCACCTCGCTAATATTTAAATCAATTGCAACAAATGTTTGTCAACGATATCTTAGTTGTCCAAAAGGAGCTCGATATTCTCTTCCTCACAGGCCTCTGAGAAAATGTGCACCCCAATCATATGTTGTCTCAGCTTCCTCCGTTCCAAACTTTCGTCACAGCTGCACTTTCAGTTTCACAGAGTAACGAATCTCCTCTGTACCCTCTTCAGTCTAATTCCATCCTTGTATATGATTGGTGACCAGAAATGCACACAGTACACAAGCTGTGAGTGATCTCATTATTTGTTCAATTCCAGCATAAACTTCATGCTGGGAGATACTGCACTTTGCCTTATCGAGGAAATGATGCCATTTGGTGCCTTAAAGAGGTTAATGATGTGTCCAGTTATCTCCAGGGATCTGTCCACACTGACCATACTCTCATTTATTGTACATTTCTCTCTATTGTTGATGTCCCCAATTGTCTTAGCTTGAACTTTTCTGGGTTTTTTTGCTCCATCCACTGGGAAGCCATTGTTTCTGTTTTTAAAGAGTATGCCGTGTGATCTCTTGTTAAGTGCAAGTGAAATCAAGTCACTGCCTCAAGCCAACAGAGTCAGATTATTGCACACGATTTTCTTGAAGAAATCCAGGCCAACGGTCCTGAAGTGCGCGGGTCTTCCTCAATGACCATTTTTCCTGTGTCCCCGAATTCCAGCCTCGAACCACTCAGTCAGTCCCTTGCTCCATAATAAACAAAGCTGTGGCGCGCTCGTACTCCAGTCCTGCGGCTCTATCTCTTAATACAGTGAGGATAGAATGATGACGGTCAGTATAAGGCAGCGGATTTCCCCAGTTTCTTTTAACGATCTGGGATATTGTCTTCGCCCAATTTAACGATTTTAATCTCCTTCCTTATTCGCCTAGCCATAGGCAATAACCCCTTATATTTTGCACTACATGGAGATCACCTTCCGTTTTAGTATAGACAAAAAGTGAGGGGCCGAAGTCATCTTACGTTTTGGTCAAGAAAAACTTTAGTTAGCTTTCATGGAGGGTTTCTCTCCGAAAATGTAAGTGCATTTTCTCATGATACAGTCTCCAATCTGCCTCCTTAACTACCTTTACTGGCCACGCCGTCTACATCTCATCTGACACGAAATCAATGATTTTTCCCTTTGGCATAACAATTGCC
>NW_025141757.1:0-1251 GCF_004010195.1 Chiloscyllium plagiosum | reverse complement strand
GCTCTGCTGCCTGCTTTAGCTCTCGCTTCAGGATTGGTATATCATGAACAGGCGAGATTTTTTTTTCCCCAAGAGAAGGGAATTCCAAAATCATAAATGGAAAGGTGTGGTGGTGCAGTGATCAGCACTGCTGCCTGCTTTAGCTCTCGCTTCAGGACTGGTATATCATGAACAGGCGAGATTTTTTTTTTCCCCAAGAGAAGGGAATTCCAAAATCATAAGGCCTGGTTTTAAGATGAGCTGGGAAATCTTTAAAGGGACAACACATGCATGCAGAGTTTTGTCCATCGATGGAATGACCTGCAGGAAGACGTAATGGTGGCTGGCTTAATTATTCATTTTAAACGTCATCTGGATGAGTACATGAAGAAGGAAAGTTGAGAAACTTTGAGACAGCGAAATGTGAGTTGCTACAGTGAAATGTAGCATATCTCGTCTACAAGTACGAGATCGCCCAAAGGGATATTTGACATGTTTAACACTCTATGATAGTGACCATATCGCACTCCAGGATTGAAGACGGTGAATGCTCACTGCACGTGCAAATGATAGAGAGTAACAGCAGTGGATGGTTGTAATCTTTCATCGCATTGGATTTTCAAACCTGGCAGAATATCATTTTACAACATGTGTCTGCACATATGGAGCAGCTTTAATGGACTTCGATGTACTGCATTGCGATCAGTTCATCTGTGGTCAAGTAAAGTAGGGACTGAAGCGCTTGCAAAGATGTGATAAAAGCGAGGACGAGACGATTGTCAAGAAAACCATTATTGGTGACTTCTTGTCAATAGCGAAACACTGCAACTGTTGGACTGATAGCATCTCTTCCTCGTCGAAGGAACTCTGGATTTCCTTACTCTCTCTTTTTTTTATCCAATTTGAGGGATTGTTACTTGCCTGTATTCGAACCATCTCCTCCTCCAAATCAAAACATAACCGAGTGCAGATGGAATTAATGATTAAAATTCAGGCAGTCGGATATTTACCAATGATCAAACTATTACTAACATGATGACTGAAAAAGCAGGAAATGAATTGTGTAGAAGTTCCAGACATTTGTGAAGTGGAGAGAGTTGGAGGTGTCAGTTTGTATTTTGTTGTGGGAAAGATGGGAGATTTAACAGAGGTAAATGAATGTAAGAACCTCCCATGTCACAATCATAAGAAGTAGTCTCCAAACAACACCGCGAGCCGGCTTTTTTTCAGTTGTATGCAATATTTTAATCAACAATGTTAGATCAAATCCAG
>NW_025141756.1:0-1251 GCF_004010195.1 Chiloscyllium plagiosum | reverse complement strand
CAATGGAATCAGACTCATTGATGGAATCAGACTCCATGATGGAATCAGACTCATTGATGTACTCAGACCCCCTGAGGGAATCAGACTCATTGATGGACGCAGACTCCCCGATGGAATCAGACTCATTGATGGAATCAGACTCACCGATGGAATCAGACTCCACAATGGAATTAGACTCATTGTTGGAATCAGACTCCCTGATGGAATCAGACTCATTGATGGAATCAGACTCTCCGATGGAATCAATCTCCCTGATGGAAACAGACTCACTGATGGAATCAGACTCCCTGATGGAATCAGACTCATTGATGGAATCAGACTCCCCGATGGAAACAGACTCCCCGATGGAATCAGTCTCCCCGATGGAATCAGACTCATTGATGGAATCAGACTCCATGATGGAATCAGACTCATTGTTGGAATCAAACTCATTGATGGAATCTGGCTCATTGATGGAATCAGACTCATTGATTGAAACAAACTCCCTGATGGAATGAGACTCATTGATGGAATCAGACTCCCCGATGGAATCAAACTACCCGATGGAATCAGTCTCCCCGATGGAATCAGACTCATTGATGGAATCAGACTCTCCGATGGAATCAGACTCATTGATGGAATCAGACTCATTGATGGAATCAGACATTCCGATGGAATCAGACTCCCCGATGGAATCAGACTCATTGATGGAATCAGACTCCCCGATGGAATCAGACTCATTGTTGGAATCAAACTCATTGATAGAATCAAACTCGCTGATGGAATTAGGCTCATTGATGGAATCAGACTCCCCAATGGAATCAGACTCACTGACGGTCTCAATCTCATTGATGGAATCAGACTCTCCGATGGAATCAGACTCCCTGATGGAATCAGACTCATTGATGGAATCAGACTCATTGTTGGAATCAGACTCATTGTTGGAATCAAACTCATTGATGGAATCAGGCTCATTGATGGAATCAGACTCATTGATGGAATCAGGCTCCCAGATGGAATCAGACTCATTCATGGAATCAGACTCCACGATGGAATCAGACTCCCCGATGGAATCAGTCTCCCCGATGGAATCAGACTGCCCGCTGGAATCGGTTTCATTGACGGAATCAGACTCATTGATGGAATCAGACTCATTGATGGAAGCAGACTCCCTGATGGAATCAGTTTCCCTGATTGAATCAGACTTATTGATGGAATCAGACTCATTGATGAAATCACACTCCCTTCTGGAATCAGTCTCCCCGATGGAAT
>NW_025141755.1:0-1251 GCF_004010195.1 Chiloscyllium plagiosum | reverse complement strand
GTTATCAGCCATGTTAATTCCTTCATGTGTAAAAGTTATATGTGGTGCAATCAAGATTTTCTCTAACCTGGTTTGCCGCAGTGATGTCATTGTAAAGGCTATTGAGTTCACATAGGCCACTATACTATGTGTCGTCAGTACTGTTAGTGAATGGCCCATGACTATATGTGCTACCTTTTGAAGAATTTTTGCTACCCCTACTGCATGTCTTGTACATGGCAGGTATCTGTCCTCTATTGGGTCAAGGGTAACACTTACATACATCAGCACCTGCCTGCCTCCCCCTTTTTTCTGAAAAAGAACACCATTTACTGTGTGTAATTTTTCAGAAATATCGAGGAAAAATGGCTCTTTGTAATCAGGGACGGCTAAATCAGCAGCCCGCGATAGGGCCTGTTTAAGAGATAAGAAACTTTCGTCTGCCTCCGTGGTCCATTGCAAATGGGCCGACAAATTTCTCATGCCTTGCTCATTTACCATGGCCCTTAGAGGGAAAGTGAGCTCCCCATATAATGCAACGAATTGTCTACTATACCCTGCCAACCCAAGAAATGAGAGCATGTCTTTTACAGTGACTGGTTTGGTATGATGCAGAATGGAGGATCTATGAGACGGAGACACACCTGTTCCCTTAGCAGAAATAACTCTACCAGAAAAGACACCGTTTGTCTGCAGCATTGCAATTTAGCCCGTGAAACTTTAAAACCGACACTATGCAGGTGAAACAGCAACGACTTTGTGGCTTCCAAACAAGAAACATGATCGGGTGCTGCCAAAAGAATGTCATCCACATACTTCGCAACCCCACTAACTGAATTCTAGCTTTAGCCCACTGCTGTTTTACGGGCAACATTAAGTCGAAAGAACATCCCCCGTATTCCTCACACTCTTTATCAAATCTCCCTTCCATTTTACGTATTTTGTTTTAATCCTCCCGTCTAGCAGTCAGTTGGTTTGGATATAATATAACCGAGCAACTAACCCAATCAGAGACAAGTCCGGTGGCCAGTCAGTTTGTATGGAGTACACCCGAGCAACTGACCCATTCAGCGAGATTTATCAGCAGTGTCGTTGTTATCACCGATAGGTTTCCACTGCCAACTCTCTCTCGCTGAGACACCATCGTCCCTGTCTTCAAGACACTACTGGCTTTTCTGCCACCCTCCGTACATTCCCCAATATAAGTTTTAAAACATACAACACAATCATACACCACAATTGTGAGCGTTGCTTTTATGAGATCCTGCTCAA
>NW_025141754.1:0-1251 GCF_004010195.1 Chiloscyllium plagiosum | reverse complement strand
AGCTATCTTGACCCTCTAGCCTCCAGTGTTCCACGAGGTTAAATTAGAAAGTTCAAGCATTCTCTATTGTATGCAGACGCCATGTAAAATGCACCTTATTAATCTTATTATTCCTTAAAAGCTGCTTCAGTACAAGATTATTAATTCGTCATTCTGATCACACATCAAATCCGAAATAACCTGCTCTCTAGTTTGCTTCACAACACACTATTTAACCCACCTCATATACACTTACAGAATTTATTTTTCACAACATGAGCAGTCACTTAGTTAATGCAGTTTAGATGCAATTTGAGACCACCCAATAAGATTGCAGTGTCCACGATACTTGCCAATCTAATTTCAAGAGCATATGATGCTGAGACTTTCTGCTAGTGTTTTGGTTTTGATATAAAAACACCAATATTTGCTTTTCCTTGCTATCTGTAAGCTCTACCTAATCTGATTCAGTGGAAGCTGAGGGAAAGGTCTGTGTCATTATTAGTGACAGACTTGGACAAGACATTCAGGAAGCCTCACCTCGACGCTGAGATGATCTGAAGAAATATCCTGCAATACATCGATATGCTCCCAGATCTGTCAGGATAAGAGTTACCGTAGACTCTCTGCTCGCTCACACTCACTGTATCTCTGCTATAGCACCTACCTCCGAACAAGTTTCACGCTCTATTTCCAGATAAGGCTCAGGCACTACCACTCTCACTATTGCATTCAGGAACTTCCTTCCTCACTTTCTCTGTCACCTACGCAATACCCCCCACACTAACAATACTATATGGATTCAAAACTGTCGACTGACTCATTCCAGACACCTCACAATTCCCCCCAACTACATCAGCACTAACAGCTGGGTCATCCACTCCCACCCTCCCTTTCTCCCATTCCAGGAGGAAGAGCCTGGAATAGGACATAGAGGCAAAGCCGAGTGGTGGAATGCCCGATATCCGTTCCCTCACCCCCTCCCGTTGCCATGTGGGTAGGACACTGGTACGAGCCAGAGAGGACTCGAACGCCTTGTGTGGAGATTCTGAAACATCCACGTCCCACGGACCAATGAAGGAGAAATGTTCAGTGAAAGAAACTTCTCACTTTAAACCCGCTGGCAGTTCCAACGACAGCCCTTTCACATCCAAAAAAAGACACAAATACCTCACTGCACAGAGACGCAGGCACAGAGATACTCAGAAGTATTGGTAAACACCCCAATATACGAACACTCACAATACTTACAAGGAGATAGGCATACACACA
>NW_025141753.1:0-1251 GCF_004010195.1 Chiloscyllium plagiosum | reverse complement strand
ACCCATGCTCGAACGTAAACTCTTGTGCTTTTCTTTTCCCCCACACTACCACCTCACAGCGGCAATGTCTATTTCTCCCTAGCACCCATGTTGTGTGTGTGCAGACATCAGACACTTAAAAACAGCAAGCTTGTAAACCTTTATTCATATTCCACCAGCAGGAAGAAAGGAAACACTCAAGCAGTGACAAGCAGTGCCCTTCTCAAAGGGCAATGCTGTGTGACCAAACAGTGAAGGGGAAGGCAGGGATTAAATCAAAATAGAGTTGGAGGGGGAAATGATACACTCCACTCCCTGCAGTGCCCACATTTCCCTGAAAATCTCGAGGGTGTTGGTGGACACCGCGTGCTCCTTCTCCAGAGACACCCGGCTTGAACATAAACTCGTTCTTTTTCTTTTCTCTTTCACAGCTTCAAAAGAAAAGAAAAGCCAGAAAACAAACAAACAATCTCAATAAACAATAAAGAAGAAACAAAGAACTTTAAAATAAACTCCTCAATGCGAGCATGCCAACAAAAATCAATCTCCTCTTTTTAAAGAGCAGAGTCCTTCACTCCACGCCGGTCCCAGCTCTCTCAGAGTGAACAGAACCTCCAACACTCCTGTTTTTTTTTGAAAATCCCCCACACTACTGCCTATCTGCTGTAGTGCTTATTTTACCCCAGCACCCACGTTGTGTGTGTGCGGGTGTGAGACACAGTGAAAGACACAGGGTTTGTAAATCTTTATTCAATTTCCACCACCAGGAAGAAAAGAAACACCCAAGTGGCCAGTGACAAACAGTGCTCTTTCACGTGAAAGGGCAATGCTGCGTGATCAAATAGTGAAGGGGAGGGCAGGGATATCCAAACCTGTATATCATTGGATTGTGGGAGGAAACCCACGCAGACACAGGGAGAATGTGCAAAGCTGGAATTGAATCTGGGTCCCTGGTATTGTAAGGTAGCAGTACCAACCACTGTGCACTGTAGATACTTTTGTCTCTGATGCTTTCTGCCTTGATTTGTTAGACTTTGACCAGAGTCAGTGTGAATGGCCGCAATTGACAGCTGCCAAAGTTGAGCAACTACAAAAGTGGCAAAAGCTCATTATCAGCCTGACAGCATTAAAAAATTATCTGAGAGGATTTGTTGATTTTGGCCTGACAGAGATGAACTTGGAATATCCCAACCAGTCGCTTTCAGTCCTGATACCAAAGGCACTATGCGAGGATATCATGTCCACATTACATCAGGGACACATAGGTTGTAA
>NW_025141752.1:0-1251 GCF_004010195.1 Chiloscyllium plagiosum | reverse complement strand
TGTGTGACTGGAGACCAGTGTTCCCTTGGGTACTACAGACATCAGTGCTGCGTCCCTTATTATTTGTGGTATTCATAAATGGTGCAGATGTGAATGGAGGTGGGTGGGTGGAGGGGGCGAGGGTTGTGATACGTAAGTTTGTGCTTTCCTGGTTGGTTGGCAGTGAGGAGGAAGGTCTTATGTTACAGGAAGGTACAGTTGGATTGGTCAGATGGGCAGATCAATGGCAGATGTAATGTAACCCTGATAAATATGAGGTGGTGCACTTTGGAAGTAGGAGCCAGACAGGGGAGGACTCAATGAATGGCAACACACTAGGAAGGTCAGAGGTTGCTTCTCCACACATCCCTGAATGTGACTGGACAGGCTCATAAGATAGTTTCGAAGTGAATTTTGGGTTAGCACTTATTAATCGGGGCGTAGATTATACGAGCTGTACAGGGCTTTGGTTAGGCCAAGATGGAGTACTGTGTGCAAATCTGGGAACCACATTACAGCAAAGACGTGATGATACTGGAGGGTGTGCAGAGTAGATTCACCGGGATGCTCCCTGGGATGGAGCATATCATCTGTGGAGAGGGGCTGGATAAGCTCGGGTTGTTTACATTGGAGCAGAGCAGGCTGAGTGGGATGTGATTCAGAAGGAAAAGATTACAAGGAGCATGGACAGGGTGGATAGACAGCAGCTGTTCCTTTTAGTCAGAGGCTCGAGAACAAGGGAGTACACTTTTAACGTGAAGGGTTTGAGATTTAGTGAGGGTTTAAATACTTTATTTAACCCAGTGGAGTTGGGGTCTGGCATGTACTTGCCGAGAGGGGAATTATCACGGGTAACCTCACAACCGTTAAAACGTACTTGGATGAGCAATTGCAAGTGTCATAACATTGCAGGCTATGGGCCTGGTGTAGGAAAGTGGGACTAATATAGATCATGCTGTATTTCTGTCGGCACAGAGTCTATGCTCCTGTGAGTGTATGGTGTGGAATCATTGAGCAGCTTAAGACAGGGATTGATAGGTGACTGAAGAGTATATTCACAAGGGTTATAAGAATGAACTGTAATAAATTGTCAACTTATGTCAATGTGAGAAATATGAGAAAACACGTGCAGCTTCCTTACAGTTTGAGGCCAGAGAATAGAGAATAGGGAACATGGAAATGGCAGAACTATGAAGTCACTACTTCAGTTCTGTCTTCACAGAACTTCCTAACAATACGAGGAAAATCAAGTCTGTTGTGGTAAAATGATAT
>NW_025141751.1:0-1251 GCF_004010195.1 Chiloscyllium plagiosum | reverse complement strand
AGTCTGACACACACAGAACCTTACCACTTGCCATATTGTGTTAAATTTCGAGAGGCAAACAATCATCCCTAAGGGGAACATTTCAAGTGAAAATTAAAAATTTTATTCTTGACGTCTGAAACAGAATACTAAAACCAAAAACTAATTATAACTTACTCTTCAAACTACCGTTAACAATCACTCAGCAATACTGGTCCGATACATTCCCTCCTAAATTTATGGCAAAATCAAATTGAAAACCCGTTATCATATCCAGATGTAGCCCTTTCTTTGTGGGTTTCTCGAGTTAGACTTTGATGTCCTGCTGCATAAATTTGTTTTTAGACAGCTATATAGCTGACAGTCTGTTTATTGGTAGTCATTGCTATTCTCTGCTGATCTATTCAAAATGTCTGATTTTATTCCCCAAACATGGGATCATTTCATTGGTTTGATGCCATGCCAAATAGTAAAATTCAAATTCGATTGGTCTTTGTTATCTGGGGTATGACTGAAATTGATTTGCTGGGATTAAATTTGTTAGTTGCATGGCAACAACGTGCAAAGTATTTGTCACCACCTAATGTTACATATGTAGACTTTCGTTCACTGTGTCCTTCTATATGTCCGTGTTACCTTCCGCTCTCCTTTAAAAATACAGTGCACGCATCAACCTTCATGACACCTTCCCCTGAAGAAAAAACAATAACCACCAGGATGAATAAATGGGTCACAGTATTACCATGACATGTGAATGAGTTTAATTTAAGTTCACATTAAACTTTTGCAAGATAAATGCATTGAATAATTGAAGAGATACCAATCCTATCTATACTTTCTTAGTTAGAATTTCCTCGATCGCCTTTGCGTTCCGGGGGATCAACTTTCCAGGACCAGTGCTATCCCAAGAACGTCACCACTGCTTTCGTGTCTTTTCTTTTATATAATATTATTGCCAAATTCACCTCTTGTAACGGTTCAAATAGCTCTGCCAACTGCACAATGTGATCATACCAGAGTTTGCGAAACACCAGTACATTGTCCAAACAGACTGCACAGTTTGTTCAAACATCTACAACATTGTTTGTGAGTCTTTGAAATGTTGTGGGTGTGCACATTCCAAAGTGCATCACATTGATTTCATATGTCTCATTTATGTTTGCAAGCGCAGACATTTCTTTCACTGTTTCTGGTAAAGGCACTTGTCATAATCACACAGTAAGTCCAACTTGGTGAGAAAACTGCTTGTCAAACTTTCTCCATACAGGCCGC
>NW_025141750.1:0-1251 GCF_004010195.1 Chiloscyllium plagiosum | reverse complement strand
AGAAACATAGAAAAAAGTTGCAGAAGTAGGCCAATCAATCGTTCGAGCCAGCACCATCATTCAATATGATGATGGCTGATCATCCAATTTCAGTATCCCATTCCTGCTTTCTCTCCAAACGCCTTGATCTCTTTAGCCACAGGGCCATTTCCAGTTCCCTGAATATCTATCTAATGACCTGTTCCCAACAGCTGTCAGTGGTAGAGAATTCCACAGGTTCAATGGCCATTCTCCTAAATTCCAGTGAGTACAAACCCAGTTGATCCAGTCTTTCTTCATATGTCAGTCCTGCCATCCTTGAAATCAGTTTATTGAAGTTTTGCTTGACTCCCTCAATAGTGAGAATGTCCTTCCTCAGATTAGGAGACCAAAATACTACAGAGTACTCAAGACATAGCCTCCCAAATGCTCTATATAACTGCAAGAAGACATCAGTCGTCCTATATCAAATCCTCTTGCTATGAACGTCAGCATGCTGTGAGCTTTCCTCCACTTCCAGCACCTGCATGCCAGCAGTGAACTGTTCCACCATAACACCCAGGTCTTGTTGGACTTCACCTTTTCCTAAACTGCCACCATTCAGATCATAATCTGCCTTCCTGTTTTTGCCACGAAGTGGATAAACACACATTTATCCGCATTATGTTGCATTTGCAAGTATGTACCCATTCAGCCAGCCTATCCAAGTCACTCTGCAACTTCTCAGCATCCTCCTCATAACAAACACTACCACTCAGTTTGTGCTGTCTGCAAATTTGAAGATGTTGCATTCAATTCCTTCGTCCACAGCATTAATGTATTGTGAACAGCTCGGGTCCCAGTACTGAACCCTATGGTACGTCACTGCCTGCCACTCAGAGAATTACCCACTTATTTCAACTCTCTGCTTCCTCTCTGTCAACCAGTTCTCCATCCACATCAAATCACTACCTCTGATACCATGAGCCATAACTTTGCTTACTAAACCTTGTCAAAAGCCTTTCGAAAGCCCAAAGTCACAATATCAACCCTTGTTGTCCAGACATATCCTCAAAAATTCCAAACGGTTTGTCAAGCATGATTTCCTTTCGTGAATCCATACTGACTAAGACCAATCCTGTCACTGCTTTCCAAATGCTTAGTTATTACGTCCTTAACATTTACTTCAGCATTTTCCACTCTTATTGATTTCTGGCTAACCGGCCTATAATTCCCCATTTTCTCTCTCCGTCCTTTTTCTTTTGAAAAGTACAGTTACATTTGCTCCCCTCC
>NW_025141749.1:0-1251 GCF_004010195.1 Chiloscyllium plagiosum | reverse complement strand
GGCTGTCAGTTCCCAGAAACTTACTTTAATAAGTGTAAGCGTGCTTTTTAACTTGCCACGTGGCATATCCTCGTTGCGACGTTCGTGTACTGGGAATCACATTGCGGGACTATCCAATTTTGGCAAAGAATTTGTGTGGCAGTCACGAGTTGCCACGACCAGCTATTCCGAGTAGCAATACGGACAAATGGCAATATCGGCAAATTCGATTAGAGCAGCACAAGGTTAATGTGTCAGGGCAAACAGAAGGCAGCCAGAAAATTTCTGGGTGAAGGGCAATCATCCAAGGAACCGTTCCATATGAAAGTCTGTGCATCAGTAGAATCTGGGACCCAAGTAGTCTATGTTCGTTATTCATATTCTAGACAATTTGCGTTGTTCCTCGTTTACTCTGAAAGTGAATAGATATAGCTATTTCACCGTTATTTCGAAAGAAGATCCTGCATTGAATCTGTTCGCCGTTTTTTGATGCTGTGGCGACGAGGTGGGCAATCGCGGTGTGCAACGTTTCTATACTTCTTTCATTTCCTTCATTAATGTCCTGGTGAGGGAAAAAAGGTGATTGGCTCTCTCAATCAGATGGAGGCACCGGCACATTGATGGCCTCATTTAATCACGGATATAATTGGGAATGTTCACTTTTAATGGTTCGTTGTTGTTCTGTTTTGTTTTATTATACTTGAGCACTTTCTAGGACTTGGCAATACACTAAATCTCCAGTAGGTTTGGAATTGCCTCGCTGTTATTTGTGCGAGCAGTTCATGTTGGAGACGAATCACAGTGCCTCACAGATAGCACTTAAGCTTCGGTTTGTTTGATCATGTTACTGCCTTTTCAGTTTTGATTCTGTTCCACGTTAAGAGCTATTCGTTTTTGGATTCGCTGGCGAGCAAAGTGGGTAATGCGATATTTTTCTTCAGCCAAAATCTTTGACGGTGAACTTGGGAAATTGTCAAGAAGAATGGTCATTGGCAGCAAATATCCGGAAAACCTTCATCTCTGGATCGGTTGGGCCCATCCACCCTCCAAACAAAATAGCCAAACTCGCTGGTTGGCTAACAAACATCATGCGTTTTTTGCAAATGGTGTATTCAAACCGTTGCCGGTGGCTGGAGCATCTCAGAGTTGTCGAGCATGGAAACAAATCCCGCGATCCAACTTGCCCTTGTTGAACAGATAACGGAAATTAATCCATACATATCTGCCGATATTTGTGCGTTATCTCCCCTAGGTCTTCCTGTCGAGACACCC
>NW_025141748.1:0-1251 GCF_004010195.1 Chiloscyllium plagiosum | reverse complement strand
CGTAGACGCTGGAATGAGCCGAGGAGAGAGGGACCTTTCGTATTGACTAAGTCATCACCTACCGCCATCCAAGTGGAAGGACGAATCAAATGGCACCACCTTAATCATTATACTAAAGCTCTTCCACCAGCACTAAATAACTCTAACACTGAGGTAAGTGGAGCTGAGGCCGAGGAACTTGTATGCGGGCAGGGCACACAGGAGGATAGTACCCCTCAGCAGGGTCACGAGCAAGGTACAGGTGAAGTTCTTGGGAATATTGATCATTCTAGAAATGATTGTGATGGAGATGTGGACCTTAGTTCTCCTGGCTGTGGGGAGGGGAAGACATGGGGGATGCCCCTGATACCCCCCTCTCTGATGCCAGGCCTGCATACTCAGACTTGGAGACCATTAATTTGGCGGACCTGGACTAGTAACGCCAGGGTTGCTCAGGCTTGGAGGCAAAGACGTAGTAGAAGTGCAGACCTCGTTCCCCTAACATGGGTACCCGCCTGTGACAAACAATCACTGATATAACTATACAGCCGTAATGATGGCTAGACAGGACTGTTTCTTGTGTACTAAGGCAATCCCCTAATACTATGTTATCCCTATGCCCTATAACTCGACCATCAGTACTTAATGGCATTTGCTGCACTCCAGCCGACCTCTTAACCCGGGTGATTCATCAATTTACAGTCAATCACATTGCCCGCCTTGGTGCCTCCTATTTCAGGCCTCGACGTTCTATCAGCAGGATGATATAGGCAGGCAGCAACTCCAACGGTGGTGTGGCTATAGTACCCCATGGTCCAACAATAAGACTGTAGTGGTTCTGTTCGCCGAGCTGGAAATGTTTGTTGCAAACGTTTCGTCCCCTGTCTAGGTGACATTCTCAGTGCTTGGGAGCGCTTCTGTGAAGCGCTTCTGTGGTGTTTCCTCCGGCATTTATAGTGGCCTGTCTCTGCTGCTTCCGGTTGTCAGTTTCAGCTGTCCGCTGTAGTGGCCGGTATATTGGGTCCAGGTCGATGTGTTTGTTGATGGAGTTTGTGGATGAGTGCCATGCTTCTAGGAATTCCCTGGCTGTTCTTTGTTTGGCAGAATGACGGTCATCCTGGACAAAGCAGTGTACACCCAAAAAGCACAACAACTACTTGCAGATACCAACACCTACCAAAAGAGGGAGTTTGACCCCACCCCACAGCTCACCAATAGGATAAATAACACACTGAGGATTCTACAAAAAAACGGACAGATAACCAAGTCTGA